>NW_027206752.1:300000-481490 GCF_032191515.1 Phaenicophaeus curvirostris
TCCTTCCTAACAGCAAGCTTTATGATAGGGTACTGAATTGTAACTTACTTTCGCCTAATAATGCGATTTTGGCAAAGAGAGTATCTCCCGCAGGGAAGCTGCTGCCATCAAATGTTTGCCCTCGTTAGACTCCCCTCTGGAAGCGCTTTCACTGCAAGCTGCAGATTCCCTCCTAACAGCAAGCTTTAGGATAGGGTACTGAATTGTAATTTACTTTCGCCTAATAATGCGATTTTGGCAAAGAGAGTATCTCCCACAGGGAAGCTGCTACCATCAAATGTTTGCCCTCGTTAGACTCCCCTCTGGAAGCGCTTTCACTGCAAGCTGCAGATTCCCTCCTAACAGCAAGCTTTAGGATAGGGTACTGAATTGTAACTTACTTTCGCCTATTAATGCGATTTTGGCAAAGAGAGTATCTCCCGCAGGGAAGCTGCTACCATCAAATCTTTGCCCTCATTAGACTCCCCTCTGGAAGCGCTTTCACTGCAACCTGCAGATTCCCTCCTAACAGCAAGCTTTAGGATAGTGTACTGAATTGTAACTTAACTGCGGCTTATAAGGCGATTATGGCAAAGAGAGTATCTCCCGCAGGGAAGCTGCTACCATCAAATGTTTGCCCTCGTTAGACTACCCTCTGGAAGCGCATTCACTTCAAGCTGCAGATTCCCTCCTAACAGCAAGCTTTAGGATAGGGTACTGAATTGTAACTTAACTGCGGCTTCTAAGGCGATTTTGGCAATGAGAATATCTCCCGCAGGGAAGCTGCTACCATCAAACGTTTGCCCTCGTTAGACTCCCCTCTGGAAGCGCTTTCACTGCAAGCTGCAGATTCCCTCCTAACAGCAAGCTTTAGGATAGGGTCCTGAATTGTAACTTACTTTCGCATAATAATGCGATTATGGAAAAGAGAGTATCTCCCGCAGGGAAGCTGTTACCATCAAATGTTTGCCCTCGTTAGACTACCCTCTGGAAGAGCATTCACTTCAAGCTGCAAATTCCTTCCTAACAGCCAGCTTTAGGATAGGGTACTGAATTGTAACTTACTTTCGCCTAATAATGCGATTTAGGAAAAGAGACTATCTCCCGCAGGGAAGCTGCTACCATCAAATGTTTGCCCTCATTAGACTCCCCTCTGGAAGCGCTTTCACTGCAAGCTGCAGATTCCCTCCTAACAGCAAGCTTTAGGATAGGGTACTGAATTGTAACTTACTTTCGGCTAGTAATGAGATTTTGGCAAAGAGACTACCTCCCGCAGGGAAGCTGCTACCATCAAATGTTTGCCCTCATTAGACTCCCCTCTGGAAGCGCTTTCACTGCAAGCTGCAGATTCCTTCCTTACAGCAAGCTTTAGGATAGGGTACTGAATTGTAACTTACTTTCGCCTAATAATGCGATTTTGGCAAAGAGAGTATCTCCCGCAGGGAAGCTGTTACCATCAAATATTTGCCCTCATTAGACTCCCCTCTGGAAGCGCTTTCACTTCAAGCTGCAGATTCCCTCCTAACAGCAAGCTTTAGGATAGTGTACTGAATTGTAACTTACTTTCGCCTAATAATGCGATTTTGGCAAAGAGAGTATCTCCCGCAGGGAAGCTGCTACCATCAAATGTTTGCCCTCATTAGACTCCCCTCTAGAAGTGCTTTCACTGCAAGCTGCAGATTCCCTCCTAACAGCAAGCTTTAGGATAGGGTAATGAATTGTAACTTAACTGCGGCTAATAAGGCGATTTTGGCAAAGAGAATATCTCCCGCAGGGAAGCTGCTACCATAAAATGTTTGCCCTCATTAGACTCCCCTCTGGAAGCGCTTTCACTGCAAGCTGTAGATTCCCTCCTAACAGCAAGCTTTAGGATAGGGTACTGAATTGTATCTTACTTTCGCCTAGTAATGCGATTTTGGCAAAGAGAGTATCTCCCGCAGGGAAGCTGCTACCATCAAATGTTTGCCCTCGTTAGACTACCCTCTGGAAGCGCATTCACTTCAAGCTGCAGATTCCCTCCTAACAGCAAGCTTTAGGATAGGGTACTGAATTGTATCTTACTTTCTCCTAATAATGCGATTTTGGCAAAGAGAGTATCTTCCGCAGGGAAGCTGCTACCATCAAATGTTTGCCCTCATTAGACTCCCCTCTGGAAGCGCTTTCACTGCAAGCTGCAGATTCCCTCCTAACAGCAAGCTTTAGGATAGGGTCCTGAATTGTAACTTACTTTCGCCTAATAATGCGATTTTGGCAAAGAGACTATAACTCGCAGGGAAGCTGCTGCCACCAAATGTTTGCCCTCATTAGACTCCCCTCTGGAAGCGCTTTCACTGCAAGCTGCAGATTCCCTCCTAACAGCAAGCTTTAGGATAGGGTACTGACTTGTAACTTACTGTCGCCTAATAATGCGATTTTGGCAAAGAGACTGTCTCCCGCAGGGAAGCTGTTACCATCAAACGTTTGCCCTCATTAGACTCCCCTCTGGAAGCGCTTTCACTGCAAGCTGCAGATTCCCTCCTAACAGCAAGCTTTAGGATAGGGTACTGAATTGTAACTTAACTGCGGCTTATAAGGCGATTATGGCAAAGAGAGTATCTCCCGCAGGGAAGCTGCTACCATCAAATGTTTGCCCTCGTTAGACTACCCTGTGGAAGCGCTTTCACTGCAAGCTGCAGATTCCCTCCTAACAGCAAGCTTTAGGATAGGGTCCTGAATTGTAACTTACTTTCACCCAATAATGCGATTTTGGCAAAGAGAGTATCTCCCGCAGGGAAGCTGCTACCATCAAATCTTTGCCCTCATTAGACTCCCCTCTGGAAGCGCTTTCACTGCAAGCTGCAGATTCCCTCCTAACAGCAAGCTTTAGGATAAGGTACTGAATTGTAACTTACTTTCGCCTAATAATGCGATTTTGGCAAAGAGAGTATCTCCCGCAGGGAAGCTGTTACCATCAAATGTTTGCCCTCGTTAGACTACCCTCTGGAAGCGCATTCACTTCAAGCTGCAGATTCCCTCCTAACAGCAAGCTTTAGGATAGGGTACTGAATTGTAACTTAACTGCGGCTTCTAAGGCGATTTTGGCAATGAGAATATCTCCCGCAGGGAAGCTGCTACCATCAAATGTTTGCCCTCGTTAGACTACCCTCTGGAAGCGCATTCACTTCAAGCTGCAGATTCCCTCCTAACAGCAAGCTTTAGGATAGGGTCCTGAATTGTAACTTACTTTCGCCTAATAATGCGATTTTGGAAAAGAGAGTATCTCCCGCAGGGAAGCTGCTACCATCAAATGTTTGCCCTCATTAGACTACCCTCTGGAAGCGCTTTCACTGCAAGCTGCAGATTCCCTCCTAACAGCAAGCTTTAGGATAGGGTCCTGAATTGTAACTTACTTTCGCCTAATAATGCGATTTTGGCAAAGAGAGTATCTCCCGCAGGGAAGCTGCTACCATCAAATGTTTGCCCTCGTTAGACTCCCCTCTGGAAGCGCTTTCACTGCAAGCTGCAGATTCCCTCCTAACAGCAAGCTTTAGGATAGGGTCCTGAATTGGAACTTACTTTCGCCTAATAATGCGATTTTTTGCAAAGAGAGTATCTCCCTCAGGGAAGCTGCTACCATCAAATATTTGCCCTCGTTAGACTACCCTCTGGAAGCGCATTCACTTCAAGCTGCAAATTCCTTCCTAACAGCAAGCTTTAGGATAGGGTACTGAATTGTAACTTACTTTCGCCTAATAATGCGATTTAGGAAAAGAGACTATCTCCCGCAGGGAAGCTGCTACCATCAAATGTTTGCCCTCATTAGACTACCCTGTGGAAGCGCTTTCACTGCAAGCTGCAGATGCCCTCCTAACAGCAAGCTTTAGGATAGGGTACTGAATTGTATCTTACTTTCGCCTAGTAATTCGATTTTGGCAAAGAGAATATCTCCTGCAGGGAAGCTGCTACCATCAAATATTTGCCCTCATTAGACTCCCCTCTGGAAGCGCTTTCACTGCAAGCTGCAGATTCCCTCCTAACAGCAAGCTTTAGGATAGGGTACTGAATTGTAACTTACTTTCGGCTAGTAATGAGATTTTGGCAAAGAGACTACCTCCCGCAGGGAAGCTGCTACCATCAAATGTTTGCCCTCATTAGACTCCCCTCTGGAAGCGCTTTCACTGCAAGCTGCAGATTCCTTCCTTACAGCAAGCTTTAGGATAGGGTACTGAATTGTAACTTACTTTCGCCTAATAATGCGATTTTGGCAAAGAGAGTATCTCCCGCAGGGAAGCTGTTACCATAAAATATTTGCCCTCATTAGACTCCCCTCTGGAAGCGCTTTCACTTCAAGCTGCAGATTCCCTCCTAACAGCAAGCTTTAGGATAGTGTACTGAATTGTAACTTACTTTCGCCTAATAATGCGATTTTGGCAAAGAGAGTATCTCCCGCAGGGAAGCTGCTACCATCAAATGTTTGCCCTCATTAGACTCCCCTCTAGAAGCGCTTTCACTGCAAGCTGCAGATTCCCTCCTAACAGCAAGCTTTAGGATAGGGTAATGAATTGTAACTTAACTGCGGCTAATAAGGCGATTTTGGCAAAGAGAATATCTCCCGCAGGGAAGCTGCTACCATAAAATGTTTGCCCTCATTAGACTCCCCTCTGGAAGCGCTTTCACTGCAAGCTGTAGATTCCCTCCTAACAGCAAGCTTTAGGATAGGGTACTGAATTGTATCTTACTTTCGCCTAGTAATGCGATTTTGGCAAAGAGAGTATCTCCCGCAGGGAAGCTGCTACCATCAAATGTTTGCCCTCGTTAGACTACCCTCTGGAAGCGCATTCACTTCAAGCTGCAGATTCCCTCCTAACAGCAAGCTTTAGGATAGGGTACTGAATTGTATCTTACTTTCTCCTAATAATGCGATTTTGGCAAAGAGAGTATCTTTCGCAGGGAAGCTGCTACCATCAAATGTTTGCCCTCATTAGACTCCCCTCTGGAAGCGCTTTCACTGCAAGCTGCAGATTCCCTCCTAACAGCAAGCTTTAGGATAGGGTACTGAATTGTAACTTACTTTCGCCTAATAATGCGATTTTGGCAAAGAGACTATAACTCGCAGGGAAGCTGCTGCCACCAAATGTTTGCCCTCATTAGACTCCCCTCTGGAAGCGCTTTCACTGCAAGCTGCAGATTCCCTCCTAACAGCAAGCTTTAGGATAGGGTCCTGAATTGTAACTTACTTTCGCCTAATAATGCGATTTTGGCAAAGAGAGTATCTCCCGCAGGGAAGCTGCTACCATCAAATGTTTGCCCTCGTTAGACTCCCCTCTGGAAGCGCTTTCACTGCAAGCTGCAGATTCCCTCCTAACAGCAAGCTTTAGGATAGGGTCCTGAATTGGAACTTACTTTCGCCTAATAATGCGATTTTTTGCAAAGAGAGTATCTCCCTCAGGGAAGCTGCTACCATCAAATATTTGCCCTCGTTAGACTACCCTCTGGAAGCGCATTCACTTCAAGCTGCAAATTCCTTCCTAACAGCAAGCTTTAGGATAGGGTACTGAATTGTAACTTACTTTCGCCTAATAATGCGATTTAGGAAAAGAGACTATCTCCCGCAGGGAAGCTGCTACCATCAAATGTTTGCCCTCATTAGACTACCCTGTGGAAGCGCTTTCACTGCAAGCTGCAGATGCCCTCCTAACAGCAAGCTTTAGGATAGGGTACTGAATTGTAACTTACTTTCGCCTAATAATGCGATTTTGGCAAAGAGAGTATCTCCCGCAGGGAAGCTGCTACCATCAAATGTTTGCCCTCATTAGACTCCCCTCTAGAAGCGCTTTCACTGCAAGCTGCAGATTCCCTCCTAACAGCAAGCTTTAGGATAGGGTAATGAATTGTAACTTAACTGCGGCTAATAAGGCGATTTTGGCAAAGAGAATATCTCCCGCAGGGAAGCTGCTACCATCAAATGTTTGCCCTCATTAGACTCCCCTCTGGAAGCGCTTTCACTGCAAGCTGTAGATTCCCTCCTAACAGCAAGCTTTAGGATAGGGTACTGAATTGTATCTTACTTTCGCCTAGTAATGCGATTTTGGCAAAGAGAGTATCTCCCGCAGGGAAGCTGCTACCATCAAATGTTTGCCCTCGTTAGACTACCCTCTGGAAGCGCATTCACTTCAAGCTGCAGATTCCCTCCTAACAGCAAGCTTTAGGATAGGGTACTGAATTGTATCTTACTTTCTCCTAATAATGCGATTTTGGCAAAGAGAGTATCTTTCGCAGGGAAGCTGCTACCATCAAATGTTTGCCCTCATTAGACTCCCCTCTGGAAGCGCTTTCACTGCAAGCTGCAGATTCCCTCCTAACAGCAAGCTTTAGGATAGGGTACTGAATTGTAACTTACTGTCGCCTAATAATGCGATTTTGGCAAAGAGACTGTCTCCCGCAGGGAAGCTGTTACCATCAAACGTTTGCCCTCATTAGACTCCCCTCTGGAAGCGCTTTCACTGCAAGCTGCAGATTCCCTCCTAACAGCAAGCTTTAGGATAGGGTACTGAATTGTAACTTAACTGCGGCTTATAAGGCGATTATGGCAAAGAGAGTATCTCCCGCAGGGAAGCTGCTACCATCAAATGTTTGCCCTCGTTAGACTACCCTGTGGAAGCGCTTTCACTGCAAGCTGCAGATTCCCTCCTAACAGCAAGCTTTAGGATAGGGTCCTGAATTGTAACTTACTTTCGCCCAATAATGCGATTTTGGCAAAGAGACTGTCTCCCGCAGGGAAGCTGTTACCATCAAACGTTTGCCCTCATTAGACTCCCCTCTGGAAGCGCTTTCACTGCAAGCTGCAGATTCCCTCCTAACAGCAAGCTTTAGGATAGGGTACTGAATTGTAACTTACTGTCGCCTAATAATGCGATTTTGGCAAAGAGACTGTCTCCCGCAGGGAAGCTGTTACCATCAAACGTTTGCCCTCATTAGACTCCCCTCTGGAAGCGCTTTCACTGCAAGCTGCAGATTCCCTCCTAACAGCAAGCTTTAGGATAGGGTACTGAATTGTAACTTAACTGCGGCTTATAAGGCGATTATGGCAAAGAGAGTATCTCCCGCAGGGAAGCTGCTACCATCAAATGTTTGCCCTCGTTAGACTACCCTGTGGAAGCGCTTTCACTGCAAGCTGCAGATTCCCTCCTAACAGCAAGCTTTAGGATAGGGTCCTGAATTGTAACTTACTTTCGCCCAATAATGCGATTTTGGCAAAGAGAGTATCTCCCGCAGGGAAGCTGCTACCATCAAATCTTTGCCCTCATTAGACTCCCCTCTGGAAGCGCTTTCACTGCAAGCTGCAGATTCCCTCCTAACAGCAAGCTTTAGGATAAGGTACTGAATTGTAACTTACTTTCGCCTAATAATGCGATTTTGGCAAAGAGAGTATCTCCCGCAGGGAAGCTGTTACCATCAAATGTTTGCCCTCGTTAGACTACCCTCTGGAAGCGCATTCACTTCAAGCTGCAGATTCCCTCCTAACAGCAAGCTTTAGGATAGGGTACTGAATTGTAACTTAACTGCGGCTTCTAAGGCGATTTTGGCAATGAGAATATCTCCCGCAGGGAAGCTGCTACCATCAAATGTTTGCCCTCGTTAGACTACCCTCTGGAAGCGCATTCACTTCAAGCTGCAGATTCCCTCCTAACAGCAAGCTTTAGGATAGGGTCCTGAATTGTAACTTACTTTCGCCTAATAATGCGATTTTGGAAAAGAGAGTATCTCCCGCAGGGAAGCTGCTACCATCAAATGTTTGCCCTCATTAGACTACCCTCTGGAAGCGCTTTCACTGCAAGCAGCAGAATCCCTCCTAACAGCAAGCTTTAGGATAGGGTCCTGAATTGTAACTTACTTTCGCCTAATAATGCGATTTTGGCAAAGAGAGTATCTCCCGCAGGGAAGCTGCTACCATCAAATGTTTGCCCTCGTTAGACTCCCCTCTGGAAGCGCTTTCAGTGCAAGCTGCAGATTCCCTCCTAACAGCAAGCTTTAGGATAGGGTCCTGAATTGGAACTTACTTTCGCCTAATAATGCGATTTTTTGCAAAGAGAGTATCTCCCGCAGGGAAGCTGTTACCATCAAACGTTTGCCCTCATTAGACTCCCCTCTGGAAGCGCTTTCACTGCAAGCTGCAGATTCCCTCCTAACAGCAAGCTTTAGGATAGGGTACTGAATTGTAACTTACTTTCGCCTAATAATGCGATTTTGGCAAAGAGAGTATCTCCCACAGGGAAGCTGCTACCATCAAATGTTTTCCCTCATTAGACTACCCTCTGGAAGCGCATTCACTTCAAGCTGCAGATTCTTTCCTAACAGCAAGCTTTAGGATAGGGTACTGAATTGTAACTTACTTTCGCCTAATAATGCGATTTTGGAGAAGCGAGTATCTCCTGCAGGGAAGCTGCTACCATCAAATGTTTGCCCTCGTTAGACTACCCTCTGGAAGCGCATTCACTTCAAGCTGCAGATTCCCTCCTAACAGCAAGCTTTAGGATAGGGTACTGAATTGTAACTTAACTGCGGCTTATAAGGCGATTTTGGCAATGAGAATATCTCCCGCAGGGAAGCTGCTACCATCAAATGTTTGCCCTCGTTAGACTACCCTCTGGAAGCGCATTCACTTCAAGCTGCAGATTCCCTCCTAACAGCAAGCTTTAGGATAGGGTCCTGAATTGTAACTTACTTTCGCCTAATAATGCGATTTTGGAAAAGAGAGTATCTCCCGCAGGGAAGCTGCTACCATCAAATGTTTGCCCTCATTAGACTCCCCTCTGGAAGCGCTTTCACTGCAAGCTGCAGATTCCCTCCTAACAGCAAGCTTTAGGATAGGGTCCTGAATTGTAACTTACTTTCGCCTAATAATGCGATTTTGGCAAAGAGAGTATCTCCCGCAGGGAAGCTGCTACCATCAAATGTTTGCCCTCGTTAGACTCCCCTCTGGAAGCGCTTTCACTGCAAGCTGCAGATTCCCTCCTAACAGCAAGCTTTAGGATAGGGTCCTGAATTGTAACTTACTTTCGCCTAATAATGCGATTTTGGCAAAGAGAGTATCTCCCGCAGGGAAGCTGCTACCATCAAACGTTTGCCCTCATTAGACTCCCCTCTGGAAGCGCTTTCACTGCAAGCTGCAGATTCCCTCCTAACAGCAAGCTTTAGGATAGGGTACTGAATTGTAACTTACTTTCGCCTAATAATGCGATTATGGAAAAGAGAGTATCTCCCGCAGTGAAGCTGTTACCATCAAATGTTTGCCCTCGTTAGACTACCCTCTGGAAGCGCATTCACTTCAAGCTGCAAATTCCTTCCTAACAGCACGCTTTAGGATAGGGTACTGAATTGTAACTTACTTTCGCCTAATAATGCGATTTTGGAAAAGAGACTATCTCCCGCAGGGAAGCTGCTACCATCAAATGTTTGCCCTCATTAGACTACCTGTGGAAGCGCTTTCACTGCAAGCTGCAGATTCCCTCCTAACAGCAAGCTTTAGGATAGGGTCCTGAATTGTAACTTACTTTCGCCTAATAATGCGATTTTGGCAAAGAGAGTATCTCCCGCAGGGAAGCTGCTACCATCAAATGTTTGCCCTCATTAGACTCCCCTCTGGAAGCGCTTTCACTGCAAGCTGCAGATTCCCTCCTAACAGCAAGCTTTAGGATAGGGTACTGAATTGTAACTTACTTTCCCCTAATAAGGCGATTTTGGCAAAGAGAGTATCTCCCGCAGGAAAGCTGCTACCATCAAATATTTGCCCTCATTAGACTCTCCTCTGGAAGCGCTTTCACTTCAAGCTGCAGATTCCCTCCTAACAGCAAGCTTTAGGATAGGGTACTGAATTGTAACTTAATCGCGGCTTATAAGGCGATTATGGCAAAGAGAGTATCTCCCGCAGGGAAGCTGCTACCATCAAATGTTTGCCCTCGTTAGACTCCCCTCTGGAAGCGCTTTCACTGCAAGCTGCCGATTCCCTCCTAACAGCAAGCGTTAGGATAGTGTACTGAACTGTATCTTAACTGCGGCTAATAAGGAGATTTTGGCAAAGAGAGTATCTCCCGCAGGGAAGCTGCTACCATCAAATGCTTGCCCTCATTAGACTCCCCTCTGGAAGCGCTTTCACTGCAAGCTGCAGATTCCCTCCTAACAGCAATCTTTAGGAAAGTGTACTGAATTGTAACGTACTTTTGCCTAATAATGCGATTATAGCAAAGAGACTTTCTCCCGCAGGGAAGCTGCTACCATCAAATGTTTGCCCTCAGTAGACTCCCCTCTGGAAGCGCTTTCACTGCAAGCTGCAGATTCCCTCCTAACAGCAAGCTTTAGGATAGGGTACTGAATTGTATCTTACTTTCGCCTAATAATGCGATATTTTCAAAAAGACTCTCTCCCGCAGGGAAGCTGCTACCATCAAATGTTTGCCCTCATTAGACTCCCCTCTGGAAGCGCTTTCACTGCAAGCTGCAGATTCCCTCCTAACAGCAATCTTTAGGAAAGGGTACTGAATTGTTACGTACTTTCGCCTAATAATGCGATTTTTGCAAAGAGACTTTCTCCCGCAGGGAAGCTGCTACCATCAAATGTTTGCCCTCATTAGACTCCCCTCTGGAAGCGCTTTCACTGCAAGCTGCAGATTCCCTCCTAACAGCAAGCTTTAGGATAGTGTACTGAATTGTAACTTACTTTCGCCTAATAATGCGATTTTTGCAAAGAGAGTATCTCCCGCAGGGAAGCTGCTACCATCAAATGTTTGTCCTCGTTAGACTCCCCTCTGGAAGCGCTTTCACTGCAAGCTGCAGATTCCCTCCTAACAGCAAGCTTTAGGATAGGGTACTGAATTGTAACTTAACAGCGGCTAATAAGGCGATTTTGGCAAAGAGAATATCTCCCGCAGGGAAGCTGCTACCATCAAATGCTTGCCCTCATTAGACTCCCCTCTGGAAGCGCTTTCACTGCAAGCTGCAGATTCCCTCCTAACAGCAAGCTTTAGGATAGGGTACTGAATTGTAACTTACTTTCGCCTAATAATGCGATTTTGGCAAGGTGAGTATCTCCTGCAGGGAAGCTGCTACCATCAAATGCTTGCCCTCATTAGACTCCCCTCTGGAAGCGCTTTCACTGCAAGCTGCAGATTCCCTCCTAACAGCAAGCTTTAGGATAGGGTACTGAATTGTATCTTACTTTCGCCTAATAATGCGATTTTGGAAAAGAGACTGTCTCCCGCAGGGAAGCTGCTACCATCAAATGTTTGCCCTCATTAGACTCCCCTCTGGAAGCGCTTTCACTGCAAGCTGCAGATTCCCTCTTAACGGCAAGCTTTAGGATAGGGTACTGAATTGTAACTTACTTTCGCCTAATAATGCGATTTTGGCAAAGAGAGTATCTCCCGCAGGGAAGCTGCTACCATCAAATGTTTGCCCTCATTAGACTCCCCTCTGGAAGCGCTTTCACTGCAAGCTGCAGATTCCCTCCTAACAGCAAGCTTTAGGATAGGGTACTGAATTGTAACTTACTTTCGCCTAATAAGGCGATATTGGCAATGAGAGTATATCTCGCAGGGAAGCTGCTACCATCAAATGTTTGCCCTCATTAGACTCCCCTCTGGAAGCGCTTTCACTGCAAGCTGCAGATTCCCTCCTAACAGCAAGCTGTAGGACACTGTACTGAATTGTAACTTAACTGCGTCTAATAAGGCGATTTTGGCAAAGAGAATATCTCCCGCAGGGAAGGTGCTACCATCAAATGTTTGCCCTCATTAGACTCCCCTCTGGAAGTGCTTTCACTGCAAGCTGCAGATTCCCTCCTAACAGCAATCTTCAGGACACGGTACTGAATTGTAACTTACTTTCGCCTAATAATGCGATTTTGGCAAAGAGAGTATCTCCCGCAGGGAAGCTGCTACCATCAAATGTTTGAACTCATTACACTCCCCTCTGGAAGCGCTTTCACTGCAAGCTGCGGATTCCCTCCTAACAGCAATCTTTAGGAAAGGGTTCTGAATTGTAACTTACTTTCGCCTTATAATGCGATTTTGGCAAAGAGAGTATCTCCCGCAGGGAAGGCTCTACCATCAAATGTTTGCCCTCATTAGACTCCCCTCTGGAAGCACTTTCACTGCAAGCTGCAGATTCCCTCCTAACAGCAAGCTTTAGGATAGGGTACTGAATTGTATCTTAACTGCGGCTAATAATGCGATTTTGGCAAAGAGACTATCTCCCGCAGGGAAGCTGCTACCATCAAATGTTTGCCCTCATTAGACTCCCCTCTGGAAGCGCTTTCACTGCAAGCTGCAGATTCCCTCCTAACAGCAAGCTTTAGGATAGGGTACTGAATTGTAACTTAACTGCGGCTAATAAGGCGATTTTGGAAAAGAGACTGTCTCCCGCAGGGAAGCTGCTACCATCAAATGTTTGCCCTCATTAGACTCCCCTCTGGAAGCGCTTTCACTGCAAGCTGCAGATTCCCTCCTAACAGCAAGCTTTAGGATAGGGTACTGAATTGTAACTTACTTTCGCCTAATAATGCGATTTTGGCAAAGAGAGTATCTCCCGCGGGGAAGCTGCTACCATCAAATGTTTGCCCACATTAGACTCCCCTCTGGAAGCGCTTTCACTGCAAGCTGCAGATTCCCTCCTAACAGCAAGCTTTAGGATAGGGTACTGAATTGTAACTTACTTTCGCCTAATAAGGCGATATTGGCAATGAGAGTATATCTCGCAGGGAAGCTGCTACCATCAAATGTTTGCCCTCATTAGACTCCCCTCTGGAAGCGCTTTCACTGCAAGCTGCAGATTCCCTCCTAACAGCAAGCTTTAGGATAGGGTACTGAATTGTAACTTACTTTCGCCTAATAATGCGATTATGGCAAGGAGACTATCTCCCGCAGGGAAGCTGCTACCATCAAATGTTTGCCCTCATTAGACTCCCCTCTGGAAGCGCTTTCACTGCAAGCTGCAGATTCCCTCCTAACAGCAAGCTTTAGGATAGGGTACTGAATTGTAACTTAACTGCGGCTAATAAGGCGATTATGGCAATGAGAATATCTCCCGCAGGGAAGCTGCTACCATCAAATGTTTGCCCTCATTAGACTCCCCTCTGGAAGCGCTTTCACTGCAAGCTGCAGATTCCCACCTAAAAGCAAGTTTTAGGATAGTGTACTGAATTGTATCTTACTTTCGCCTAATAAAGCGATTTTGGCAAAGAGAGTATCTCCTGCAGGGAAGTTGCTACCATCAAATGTCTGCCCTCATTCGACTCCCCTCTGGAAGCGCTTTCACTGCAAGCTTCAGATTCCCTCCTAACAGCAAGCTTTAGGATAGGGTACTGAATTGTATCTTAACTGCGGCTAATAAGGCGATTTTGGCAAAGAGAATATCTCCCGCAGGGAAGCTGCTACCATCAAATGTTTGCCCTCATTAGACTCCCCTCTGGAAGCGCATTCACTTCAAGCTGCAGATTCCCTCCTAACAGCAAGCTTTAGGATAGGGTACTGAATTGTAACTTACTTTCGCCTAATAACGCGATTTTGGCAAAGAGAGTATCTCCCGCAGGGAAGCTGCTACCATCAAATGTTTGCCCTCATTAGACTCCTCTCTGGAAGCGCTTTCACTGCAAGCTGCAAATTCCCTCCTAACAGCAAGCTTTAGGATAACGTACCGAATTGTAACTTAACTGCGGCCAATAAGGCGATATGGCAAAGAGATTATCTCCCGCAGGGAAGCTGCTACCATCAAATATTTGCCCTCATTAGATTCCCCTCTGGAAGCGCTTTCACTGCAAGCTGCAGATTCCCTCCTAACAGCAAGCTTTAGGATAGGGTACTGAATTGTAACTTACTTTCGCCTAATAATGCGATTTTGGCAAGGAGACTATCTCGCGCAGGGAAGCTGCTACCATCAAATGTTTGCCCTCATTAGACTCCCCTCTGGAAGCGCTTTCACTGCAAGCTGCAGATTCCCTCCTAACAGCAAGCTTTAGGATAGGGTACTGAATTTTAACTTACTTTCGCCTTATAATGCGATTTTGGCAAAGAGAGTATCTCCCGCAGGGAAGCTGCTACCATCAAATGTTTGCCCTCATTAGACTCCCCTCTAGAAGCGCTTTCACTGCAAGCTGCAGATTCCCTCCTAACAGCAAGCTTTAGGATAGGGTAATGAATTGTAACTTAACTGCGGCTAATAAGGCGATTTTGGCAAAGAGAATATCTCCCGCAGGGAAGCTGCTACCATAAAATGTTTGCCCTCATTAGACTCCCCTCTGGAAGCGCTTTCACTGCAAGCTGTAGATTCCCTCCTAACAGCAAGCTTTAGGATAGGGTACTTAATTGTATCTTACTTTCGCCTAGTAATGCGATTTTGGCAAAGAGAGTATCTCCCGCAGGGAAGCTGCTACCATCAAATGTTTGCCCTCGTTAGACTACCCTCTGGAAGCGCATTCACTTCAAGCTGCAGATTCCCTCCTAACAGCAAGCTTTAGGATAGGGTACTGAATTGTATCTTACTTTCTCCTAATAATGCGATTTTGGCAAAGAGAGTATCTTCCGCAGGGAAGCTGCTACCATCAAATGTTTGCCCTCATTAGACTCCCCTCTGGAAGCGCTTTCACTGCAAGCTGCAGATTCCCTCCTAACAGCAAGCTGTAGGACACTGTACTGAATTGTAACTTACTTTCGCCTAATAATGCGATTTTGGCAAAGAGACTATAACTCGCAGGGAAGCTGCTGCCACCTAATGTTTGCCCTCATTAGACTCCCCTCTGGAAGCGCTTTCACTGCAAGCTGCAGATTCCCTCCTAACAGCAAGCTTTAGGATAGGGTACTGACTTGTAACTTACTGTCGCCTAATAATGCGATTTTGGCAAAGAGACTGTCTCCCGCAGGGAAGCTGTTACCATCAAACGTTTGCCCTCATTAGACTCCCCTCTGGAAGCGCTTTCACTGCAAGCTGCAGATTCCCTCCTAACAGCAAGCTTTAGGATAGGGTACTGAATTGTAACTTAACTGCGGCTCATAAGGTGATTGTGGCAAAGAGACTATCTCCCGCAGGGAAGCTGCTACCATCAAATGTTTGCCCTCATTAGACTCCCCTCTGGAAGCGCTTTCACTGCAAGCTGCAGATTCCCTCCTAACAGCAAGCTTTAGGATAGGGTCCTGAATTGTAACTTACTTTCGCCCAATAATGCGATTTTGTCAAAGAGAGTATCTCCCGCAGGGAAGCTGCTACCATCAAATCTTTGCCCTCATTAGACTCCCCTCTGGAAGCGCTTTCACTGCAAGCTGCAGATTCCCTCCTAACAGCAAGCTTTAGGATAAGGTACTGAATTGTAACTTACTTTCGCCTAATAATGCGATTTTGGCAAAGAGAGTATCTCCCGCAGGGAAGCTGCTACCATCAAATGTTTGTCCTCGTTAGACTCCCCTCTGGAAGCGCTTTCACTGCAAGCTGCAGATTCCCTCCTAACAGCAAGCTTTAGGATAGGGTACTGAATTGTAACTTACTTTCGCCTAATAATGCGATTTTGGCAAAGAGACTATCTCCCGCAGGGAATCTGCTACCATCAAATGTTTGCCCTCATTAGACTCCCCTCTGGAAGCGCTTTCACTGCAAGCTGCAGATTCCCTCCTAACAGCAAGCTTTAGGATAGGGTACTGAATTGTAACTTAACAGCGGCTAATAAGGCGATTTTGGCAAAGAGAATATCTCCCGCAGGGAAGCTGCTACCATCAAATGCTTGCCCTCATTAGACTCCCCTCTGGAAGCGCTTTCACTGCAAGCTGCAGATTCCCTCCTAACAGCAAGCTTTAGGATAGGGTACTGAATTGTAACTTACTTTCGCCTAATAATGCGATTTTGGCAAGGTGAGTATCTCCTGCAGGGAAGCTGCTACCATCAAATGCTTGCCCTCATTAGACTCCCCTCTGGAAGCGCTTTCACTGCAAGCTGCAGATTCCCTCCTAACAGCAAGCTTTAGGATAGGGTACTGAATTGTAACTTACTTTCGACTAATAATAAGATATTGGAAAAGAGAGTATCTCCCGCAGGGAAGCTGCTACCATCAAATGTTTGCCCTCGTTAGACTCCCCTCTGGAAGCGCTTTCACTGCAACCTGCAGATTCCCTCCTAACAGCAAGCTTTAGGATAGGGTACTGAATTGTAACTTACTTTCGCCTAATAATGCGATTTTGGAAAAGAGACTGTCTCCCGCAGGGAAGCTGCTACCATCAAATGTTTGCCCTCATTACACTCCCCTCTGGAAGCGCTTTCACTGCAAGCTGCAGATTCCCTCTTAACGGCAAGCTTTAGGATAGGGTACTGAATTGTAACTTACTTTCGCCTAATAATGCGATTTTGGCAAAGAGACTATCTCCCGCAGGGAAGCTGCTACCATCAAATGTTTGCCCACATTAGACTCCCCTCTGGAAGCGCTTTCACTGCAAGCTGCAGATTCCCTCCTAACAGCAAGCTTTAGGATAGGGTACTGAATTGTAACTTACTTTCGCCTAATAAGGCGATATTGGCAATGAGAGTATATCTCGCAGGGAAGCTGCTACCATCAAATGTTTGCCCTCATTAGACTCCCCTCTGGAAGCGCTTTCACTGCAAGCTGCAGATTCCCTCCTAACAGCAAGCTTTAGGATAGGGTACTGAATTGTAACTTACTTTCGCCTAATAATGCGATTATGGCAAGGAGACTATCTCCCGCAGGAAAGCTGCTACCATCAAATGTTTGCCCTCATTAGACTCCCCTCTGGAAGCGCTTTCACTGCAAGCTGCAGATTCCCTCCTAACAGCAAGCTTTAGGATAGGGTACTGAATTGTAACTTAACTGCGGCTAATAAGGCGATTATGGCAATGAGAATATCTCCCGCAGGGAAGCTGCTACCATCAAATGTTTGCCCTCATTAGACTCCCCTCTGGAAGCGCTTTCACTGCAAGCTGCAGATTCCCTCCTAACAGCAAGCTTTAGGATAGGGTACTGAATTGTAACTTAACTGCGGCTAATAAGGCGCTTTTGGGAAAGAGAATATCTCCCGCAGGGAAGCTGCTACCATCAAATGTTTGCCCTCATTAGACTCCCCTCTGGAAGCGCTTTCACTGCAAGCTGCAGATTCCCTCCTAACAGCAAGCTGTAGGACACTGTACTGAATTGTAACTTAACTGCGTCTAATAAGGCGATTTTGGCAAAGAGAATATCTCCCGCAGGGAAGGTGCTACCATCAAATGTTTGCCCTCATTAGACTCCCCTCTGGAAGTGCTTTCACTGCAAGCTGCAGATTCCCTCCTAACAGCAAGCTTTAGGATAGGGTACTGAATTGTAACTTACTTTCGCCTAATAATGCGATTTTGGCAAAGAGAGTATCTCCCGCAGGGAAGCTGCTACCATCAAATGTTTGAACTCATTACACTCCCCTCTGGAAGCGCTTTCACTGCAAGCTGCGGATTCCCTCCTAACAGCAATCTTTAGGAAAGGGTTCTGAATTGTAACTTACTTTCGCCTTATAATGCGATTTTGGCAAAGAGAGTATCTCCCGCAGGGAAGGCTCTACCATCAAATGTTTGCCCTCATTAGACTCCCCTCTGGAAGCGCTTTCACTGCAAGCTGCAGATTCCCTCCTAACAGCAAGCTTTAGGATAGGGTACTGAATTGTAACTTAACTGCGGCTAATAAGGAGAATTTGGCAAAGAGAATATCTCCCGCAGGGAAGCTGCTACCATCAAATGTTTGCCCTCATTAGACTTCCCTCTGGAAGCGCTTTCACTGCAAGCTGCAGATTCCCTCCTAACAGCAAGCTTTAGGATAGGGTACTGAATCGTAACTTACTTTCGCCTAATAATGCGATTTTGGCAAAGAGAGTATCTCCCGCAGGGAAGCTGCTACCATCAAATGTTTGCCCTCATTAGACTCCCCTCTGGAAGCGCTTTCACTGCAAGCTGCAGATTCCCTCCTAACAGCAAGCTTTAGGATAGGGTACTGAATTGTATCTAAACTGCGGCTAATAATGCGATTTTGGAAAAGAGACTATCTCCCGCAGGGAAGCTGCTACCATCAAATGTTTGCCCTCATTAGACTCCCCTCTGGAAGCGCTTTCACTGCAAGCTGCAGATTCCCTCCTAACAGCAAGCTTTAGGATAGGGTACTGAATTGTAACTTACTTTCGCCTAATAAAGCGATTTTGGCAAAGAGAGTATCTCCCGCAGGGAAGCTGCTACCATCAAATGTTTGCCCTCATTACACTCCCCTCTGGAAGCGCTTTCACTGCAAGCTGCAGATTCCCTCCTAACAGCAAGCTTTAGGATAGGGTACTGAATTGTATCTTAACTGCGGCTAATAAGGCCATTTTGGCAAAGAGAGTATCTCCCGCAGGGAAGCTGCTACCATCAAATGTTTGCCCACATTAGACTCCCCTCTGGAAGCGCTTTCACTGCAAGCTGCAGATTCCCTCCTAACAGCAAGCTTTAGGATAGGGTACTGAATTGTAACTTACTTTCGCCTAATAAGGCGATATTGGCAAAGAGAGTATATCTCGCAGGGAAGCTGCTACCATCAAATGTTTGCCCTCATTAGACTCCCCTCTGGAAGCGCTTTCACTGCAAGCTGCAGATTCCCTCCTAACAGCAAGCTTTAGGATAGGGTACTGAATTGTAACTTACTTTCGCCTAATAATGCGATTATGGCAAGGAGACTATCTCCCGCAGGGAAGCTGCTACCATCAAATGTTTGCCCTCATTAGACTCCCCTCTGGAAGCGCTTTCACTGCAAGCTGCAGATTCCCTCCTAACAGCAAGCTTTAGGATAGGGTACTGAATTGTAACTTAACTGCGGCTAATAAGGCGATTATGGCAATGAGAATATCTCCCGCAGGGAAGCTGCTACCATCAAATGTTCGCCCTCATTAGACTCCCCTCTGGAAGCGCTTTCACTGCAAGCTGCAGATTCCCACCTAAAAGCAAGCTTTAGGATAGTGTACTGAATTGTATCTTACTTTCGCCTAATAAAGCGAATTTGGCAAAGAGAGTATCTCCCGCAGGGAAGCTGCTACCATGAAATGTTTGCCCTCATTAGACTCCCCTCTGGAAGCGCTTTCACTGCAAGCTGCAGATTCCCTCCTAACAGCAAGCTTTAGGATAGGGTACTGAATTGTAACTTAACTGCGGCTAATAAGGAGAATTTGGCAAAGAGAATATCTCCCGCAGGGAAGCTGATACCATCAAATGTTTGCCCTCATTAGACTTCCCTCTGGAAGCGCTTTCACTGCAAGCTGCAGATTCCCTCCTAACAGCAAGCTTTAGGATAGGGTACTGAATCGTAACTTACTTTCGCCTAATAATGCGATTTTGGCAAAGAGAGTATCTCCCGCAGGGAAGCTGCTACCATCAAATGTTTGCCCTCATTAGACTCCCCTCTGGAAGTGCTTTCACTGCAAGCTGCAGATTCCCTCCTAACAGCAAGCTTTAGGATAGGGTACTGAATTGTAACTTAACTGCGGCTAATGTGGCGATTGTGGCAAAGAGAATATCTCCCGCAGGGAAGATGCTACCATCAAATATTTGCCCTCATTAGACTCCCCTCTAGAAGCGCTTTCACTGCAAGCTGCAGATTCCCTCCTAACAGCAAGCTTTAGGATAGGGTCCTGAATTGTAACTTACTTTCGCCTAATAATGCGATTTTGCAAAGAGAATATCTCCCGCAGGGAAGCTGCTACCATCAAATGTTTGCCCTCATTAGAGTCCCCTCTGGAAGCGCTTTCACTGCAAGCTGCAGATTCCCTCCTAACAGCAAGCTTTAGGATAGGGTCCTGAATCGTAACTTACTTTCGCCTAATAATGCGATTTTGGCAAAGAGAGTATCTCCCGCAGGGAAGCTGCTACCATCAAATGTTTGCCCTCATTAGACTCCCCTCTGGAAGCACTTTCACTGCAAGCTGCAGATTCCCTCCTAACAGCAAGCTTTAGGATTGGGTACTGAATTGTAACTTAACTGCGGCTAATAAGGCGATTTTGGCAAAGAGAATATCTCCCGCAGGGAAGCTGCTACCATCAAATGCTTGCCCTCATTAGACTCCCCTCTGGAAGCGCTTTCACTGCAAGCTGCAGATTCCCTCCTAACAGCAAGCTTTAGGATAGGGTACTGAATTGTAACTTACTTTCGCCTAATAATGCGATTTTGGCAAGGTGAGTATCTCCTGCAGGGAAGCTGCTACCATCAAATGCTTGCCCTCATTAGACTCCCCTCTGGAAGCGCTTTCACTGCAAGCTGCAGATTCCCTCCTAACAGCAAGCTTTAGGATAGGGTACTGAATTGTAACTTACTTTCGACTAATAATAAGATTTTGGAAAAGAGAGTATCTCCCGCAGGGAAGCTGCTACCATCAAATGTTTGCCCTCGTTAGACTCCCCTCTGGAAGCGCTTTCACTGCAACCTGCAGATTCCCTCCTAACAGCAAGCTTTAGGATAGGGTACTGAATTGTAACTTACTTTCGCCTAATAATGCGATTTTGGAAAAGAGACTGTCTCCCGCAGGGAAGCTGCTACCATCAAATGTTTGCCCTCATTAGACTCCCCTCTGGAAGCGCTTTCACTGCAAGCTGCAGATTCCCTCTTAACGGCAAGCTTTAGGATAGGGTACTGAATTGTAACTTACTTTCGCCTAATAATGCGATTTTGGCAAAGAGAGTATCTCCCGCAGGGAAGCTGCTACCATCAAATGTTTGCCCACATTAGACTCCCCTCTGGAAGCGCTTTCACTGCAAGCTGCAGATTCCCTCCTAACAGCAAGCTTTATGATAGGGTACTGAATTGTAACTTAACTGCGGCTAATAAGGCGATTATGGCAATGAGAATATCTCCCGCAGGGAAGCTGCTACCATCAAATGTTTGCCCTCATTAGACTCCCCTCTGGAAGCGCTTTCACTGCAAGCTGCAGATTCCCTCCTAACAGCAAGCTTTAGGATAGGGTACTGAATTGTAACTTAACTGCGGCTAATAAGGCGCTTTTGGGAAAGAGAATATCTCCCGCAGGGAAGCTGCTACCATCAAATGTTTGCCCTCATTAGACTCCCCTCTGGAAGCGCTTTCACTGCAAGCTGCAGATTCCCTCCTAACAGCAAGCTGTAGGACACTGTACTGAATTGTAACTTAACTGCGTCTAATAAGGCGATTTTGGCAAAGAGAATATCTCCCGCAGGGAAGGTGCTACCATCAAATGTTTGCCCTCATTAGACTCCCCTCTGGAAGTGCTTTCACTGCAAGCTGCAGATTCCCTCCTAACAGCAAGCTTTAGGATAGGGTACTGAATTGTAACTTACTTTCGCCTAATAATGCGATTTTGGCAAAGAGAGTATCTCCCGCAGGGAAGCTGCTACCATCAAATGTTTGAACTCATTACACTCCCCTCTGGAAGCGCTTTCACTGCAAGCTGCGGATTCCCTCCTAACAGCAATCTTTAAGAAAGGGTTCTGAATTGTAACTTACTTTCGCCTTATAATGCGATTTTGGCAAAGAGAGTATCTCCCGCAGGGAAGCTGCTACCATCAAATGTTTGCCCTCATTAGACTCCCCTCTGGAAGCGCTTTCACTGCAAGCTGCAGATTCCCTCCTAACAGCAAGCTTTAGGATAGGGTACTGAATTGTAACTTAACTGCGGCTAATAAGGAGAATTTGGCAAAGAGAATATCTCCCGCAGGGAAGCTGCTACCATCAAATGTTTGCCCTCATTAGACTTCCCTCTGGAAGCGCTTTCACTGCAAGCTGCAGATTCCCTCCTAACAGCAAGCTTTAGGATAGGGTACTGAATCGTAACTTACTTTCGCCTAATAATGCGATTTTGGCAAAGAGAGTATCTCCCGCAGGGAAGCTGCTACCATAAAATGTTTGCCCTCATTAGACTCCCCTCTGGAAGCGCTTTCACTGCAAGCTGCAGATTCCCTCCTAACAGCAAGCTTTAGGATAGGGTACTGAATTGTATCTAAACTGCGGCTAATAAGGAGAATTTGGGCAAGAGAATATCTCCCGCAGGGAAGATGCTACCATCAAATGTTTGCCCTCATTAGACTCCCCTCTGGAAGCGCTTTCACTGCAAGCTGCAGATTCCCTCCTAACAGCAAGCTTTAGGATAGGGTACTGAATTGTAACTTACTTTCGCCTAATAAAGCGATTTTGGCAAAGAGAGTATCTCCCGCAGGGAAGCTGCTACCATCAAATGTTTGCCCTCATTACACTCCCCTCTGGAAGCGCTTTCACTGCAAGCTGCAGATTCCCTCCTAACAGCAAGCTTTAGGATAGGGTACTGAATTGTATCTTAACTGCGGCTAATAAGGCCATTTTGGCAAAGAGAGTATATCCCGCAGGGAAGCTGCTACCATCAAATATTTGCCCTCATTACACTCCCCTCTGGAAGCGCTTTCACTGCAAGCTGCAGATTCCCTCCTAACAGCAAGCTTTAGGATAGGGTACAGTATGGTAACTTACTTTCGCCTAATAATGCGATTTTTCAAAGAGAGTATCTCCTGCAGGGAAGCTGCTACCATCAAATGTTTGCCCTCATTAGACTCCCCTCTGGAAGCGCTTTCACTGCAAGCTGCAGATTCCCTCCTAACAGCAAGCTTTAGGATAGGGTACTGAATTGTAACTTACTTTCGCCTAATAATGCGATTTTGGAAAAGAGACTATCTCCCGCAGGGAAGCTGCTACCATCAAATATTTGCCCTCATTAGACTCCCCTCTGGAAGCGCTTTCACTGCAAGCTGCAGATTCCCTCCTAACAGCAAGCTTTAGGATAGGGTACTGAATTGTAACTTACTTTCGCCTAATAATGCGATTTTGGCAAAGAGAGTATCTCCCGCAGGGAAGCTGCTACCATCAAATGTTTGCCCTCGTTAGACTCCACTCTGGAAGCGCTTTCACTGCAAGCTGTAGATTCCCTCCTAACAGCAAGCTTTAGGATAGGGTACTGAATTGTAACTTAACTGCGGCTAATGTGGCGATTGTGGCAAAGAGAATATCTCCCGCAGGGAAGATGCTACCATCAAATATTTGCCCTCATTAGACTCCCCTCTAGAAGCGCTTTCACTGCAAGCTGCAGATTCCCTCCTAACAGCAAGCTTTAGGATAGGGTCCTGAATTGTAACTTACTTTCGCCTAATAATGCGATTTTACAAAGAGAATATCTCCCGCAGGGAAGCTGCTACCATCAAATGTTTGCCCTCATTAGAGTCCCCTCTGGAAGCGCTTTCACTGCAAGCTGCAGATTCCCTCCTAACAGCAAGCTTTAGGATAGGGTCCTGAATCGTAACTTACTTTCGCCTAATAATGCGATTTTGGCAAAGAGAGTATCTCCCGCAGGGAAGCTGCTACCATCAAATGTTTGCCCTCATTAGACTCCCCTCTGGAAGCACTTTCACTGCAAGCTGCAGATTCCCTCCTAACAGCAAGCTTTAGGATAGGGTACTGAATTGTATCTTAACTGCGGCTAATAATGCGATTTTGGAAAAGAGACTATCTCCCGCAGGGAAGCTGCTACCATCACATGTTTGCCCTCATTAGACTCCCCTCTGGAAGCGCTTTCACTGCAAGCTGCAGATTCCCTCCTAACAGCAAGCTTTAGGATAGGGTACTGAATTGTAACTTAACTGCGGCTAATAAGGCGATTTTGGAAAAGAGACTGTCTCCCGCAGGGAAGCTGCTACCATCAAATGTTTGCCCTCATTAGACTCCCCTCTGGAAGCGCTTTCACTGCAAGCTGCAGATTCCCTCCTAACAGCAAGCTTTAGGATAGGGTACTGAATTGTAACTTACTTTCGCCTAATAAGGCGATTTTGGCAAAGAGAGTATCTCCCGCAGGGAAGCTGCTACCATCAAATGTTTGCCCACATTAGACTCCCCTCTGGAAGCGCTTTCACTGCAAGCTGCAGATTCCCTCCTAACAGCAAGCTTTAGGATAGGGTACTGAATTGTAACTTACTTTCGCCTAATAAGGCGATATTGGCAATGAGAGTATATCTCGCAGGGAAGCTGCTACCATCAAATGTTTGCCCTCATTAGACTCCCCTCTGGAAGCGCTTTCACTGCAAGCTGCAGATTCCCTCCTAACAGCAAGCTTTAGGATAGGGTACTGAATTGTAACTTACTTTCGCCTAATAATGCGATTATGGCAAGGAGACTATCTCCCGCAGGGAAGCTGCTACCATCAAATGTTTGCCCTCATTAGACTCCCCTCTGGAAGCGCTTTCACTGCAAGCTGCAGATTCCCTCCTAACAGCAAGCTTTAGGATAGGGTACTGAATTGTAACTTAACTGCGGCTAATAATGCGATTATTGTAAGGAGACTATCTCCTGCAGGGAAGCTGCTACCATCAAATGTCTGCCCTCATTAGACTCCCCTCTGGAAGCGCATTCACTTCAAGCTGCAGATTCCCTCCTAACAGCAAGCTTTAGGATAGGGTACTGAATTGTAACTTACTTTCGCCTAATAACGCGATTGTGGCAAAGAGAGTATCTCCCGCAGGGAAGCTGCTACCATCAAATGTTTGCCCTCATTAGACTCCTCTCTGGAAGCGCTTTCACTGCAAGCTGCAAATTCCCTCCTAACAGCAAGCTTTAGGATAACGTACCGAATTGTAACTTAACTGCGGCCAATAAGGCGATATGGCAAAGAGATTATCTCCCGCAGGGAAGATGCTACCATCAAATATTTGCCCTCATTAGATTCCCCTCTGGAAGCGCTTTCACTGCAAGCTGCAGATTCCCTCCTAACAGCAAGCTTTAGGATAGGGTACTGAATTGTAACTTACTTTCGCCTAATAATGCGATTTTGGCAAGGAGACTATCTCGCGCAGGGAAGCTGCTACCATCAAATGTTTGCCCTCATTAGACTCCCCTCTGGAAGCGCTTTCACTGCAAGCTGCAGATTCCCTCCTAACAGCAAGCTTTAGGATAGGGTACTGAATTGTAACTTACTTTCGCCTTATAATGCGATTTTGGCAAAGAGAGTATCTCCCGCAGGGAAGCTGCTACCATCAAATGTTTGCCCTCATTAGACTCCCCTCTGGAAGCGCTTTCACTGCAAGCTGCAGATTCCCTCCTAACAGCAAGCTTTAGGATAGGGTAATGAATTGTATATTAACTGCGGCTAATAAGGCGATTTTGGCAAAGAGAATATCTCCCGCAGGGAAGCTGCTACCATAAAATGTTTGCCCTCATTAGACTCCCCTCTGGAAGCGCTTTCACTGCAAGCTGTAGATTCCCTCCTAACAGCAAGCTTTAGGATAGGGTACTGAATTGTATCTTACTTTCGCCTAGTAATGCGATTTTGGCAAAGAGAGTATCTCCCGCAGGGAAGCTGCTACCATCAAATGTTTGCCCTCGTTAGACTACCCTCTGGAAGCGCATTCACTTCAAGCTGCAGATTCCCTCCTAACAGCAAGCTTTAGGATAGGGTACTGAATTGTATCTTACTTTCTCCTAATAATGCGATTTTGGCAAAGAGAGTATCTTCCGCAGGGAAGCTGCTACCATCAAATGTTTGCCCTCATTAGACTCCCCTCTGGAAGCGCTTTCACTGCAAGCTGCAGATTCCCTCCTAACAGCAAGCTTTAGGATAGGGTACTGAATTGTAACTTACTTTCGCCTAATAATGCGATTTTGGCAAAGAGACTATAACTCGCAGGGAAGCTGCTGCCACCAAATGTTTGCCCTCATTAGACTCCCCTCTGGAAGCGCTTTCACTGCAAGCTGCAGATTCCCTCCTAACAGCAAGCTTTAGGATAGGGTACTGACTTGTAACTTACTGTCGCCTAATAATGCGATTTTGGCAAAGAGACTGTCTCCCGCAGGGAAGCTGTTACCATCAAACGTTTGCCCTCATTAGACTCCCCTCTGGAAGCGCTTTCACTGCAAGCTGCAGATTCCCTCCTAACAGCAAGCTTTAGGATAGGGTACTGAATTGTATCTTACTTTCGCCTAGTAATGCGATTTTGGCAAAGAGAGTATCTCCCGCAGGGAAGCTGCTACCATCAAATGTTTGCCCTCATTAGACTACCCTCTGGAAGCGCATTCACTTCAAGCTGCAGATTCCCTCCTAACAGCAAGCTTTAGGATAGGGTACTGAATTGTATCTTACTTTCTCCTAATAATGCGATTTTGGCAAAGAGAGTATCTTCCGCAGGGAAGCTGCTACCATCAAATGTTTGCCCTCATTAGACTCCCCTCTGGAAGCGCTTTCACTGCAAGCTGCAGATTCCCTCCTAACAGCAAGCTTTAGGATAGGGTACTGAATTGTAACTTACTTTCGCCTAATAATGCGATTTTGGCAAAGAGACTATAACTCGCAGGGAAGCTGCTGCCACCAAATGTTTGCCCTCATTAGACTCCCCTCTGGAAGCGCTTTCACTGCAAGCTGCAGATTCCCTCCTAACAGCAAGCTTTAGGATAGGGTACTGACTTGTAACTTACTGTCGCCTAATAATGCGATTTTGGCAAAGAGACTGTCTCCCGCAGGGAAGCTGTTACCATCAAACGTTTGCCCTCATTAGACTCCCCTCTGGAAGCGCTTTCACTGCAAGCTGCAGATTCCCTCCTAACAGCAAGCTTTAGGATAGGGTACTGAATTGTAACTTAACTGCGGCTCATAAGGCGATTTTGGCAAAGAGACTATCTCCCGCAGGGAAGCTGCTACCATCAAATGTTTGCCCTCATTAGACTCCCCTCTGGAAGCGCTTTCACTGCAAGCTGCAGATTCCTTCCTAACAGCAAGCTTTAGGATAGGGTACTGAATTGTAACTTACTTTCGCCTAATAATGCGATTTTGGAAAAGAGACTATCTCCCGCAGGGAAGCTGCTACCATCAAATGTTTGCCCTCATTAGACTACCCTCTGGAAGCGCTTTCACTGCAAGCTGCAGATTCCCTCCTAACAGCAAGCTTTAGGATAGGGTCCTGAATTGTAACTTACTTTCGCCTAATAATGCGATTTTGGCAAAGAGAGTATCTCCCGCAGGGAAGCTGCTACCATCAAATCTTTGCCCTCATTAGACTCCCCTCTGGAAGCGCTTTCACTGCAAGCTGCAGATTCCCTCCTAACAGCAAGCTTTAGGATAGTGTACTGAATTGTAACTTACTTTCGCCTAATAATGCGATTTTGGAAAAGAGACTATCTCCCGCAGGGAAGCTGTTACCATCAAATGTTTGCCCTCGTTAGACTACCCTCTGGAAGCGCATTCACTTCAAGCTGCAGTTTCCCTCCTAACAGCAAGCTTTAGGATAGGGTACTGACTTGTAACTTAACTGCGGCTTATAAGGCGATTATGGCAAAGAGAGTATCTCCCGCAGGGAAGCTGCTACCATCAAATGTTTGCCCTCGTTAGACTACCCTGTGGAAGCGCTTTCACTGCAAGCTGCAGATTCCCTCCTAACAGCAAGCTTTAGGATAGGGTCCTGAATTGTAACTTACTTTCGCCCAATAATGCGATTTTGGCAAAGAGAGTATCTCCTGCAGGGAAGCTGTTACCATCAAACGTTTGCCCTCATTAGACTCCCCTCTGGAAGCGCTTTCACTGCAAGCTGCAGATTCCCTCCTAACAGCAAGCTTTAGGATAGGGTACTGAATTGTAACTTAACTGCGGCTAATAAGGCGATTTTGGCAAAGAGACTATATCCCGCAGGGAAGCTGCTACCATCAAATGTTTGCCCTCATTAGACTCCCCTCTGGAAGCGCTTTCACTGCAAGCTGCAGATTCCCTCCTAACAGCAAGCTTTAGGATAGGGTACTGAATTGTAACTTAACTGCTGCTAATAAGGCGATTATGGCAAAGAGAATAACTCCCCCAGGGAAGCTGTTACCATCAAATGTTTTCCCTCGTTAGACTACCCTCTGGAAGCGCATTCACTTCAAGCTGCAGATTCCTTCCTAACAGCAAGCTTTAGAATAGGGTACTGAATTGTAACTTACTTTCGCCTAATAATGCGATTTTGGAAAAGAGAGTATCTCCCGCAGGGAAGCTGCTACCATCAAATGTTTGCCCTCATTAGACTACCCTCTGGAAGCGCTTTCACTGCAAGCTGCAGATTCCCTCCTAACAGCAAGCTTTAGGATAGTGTCCTGAATTGTAACTTACTTTCGCCTAATAATGCGATTTTGGCAAAGAGAGTATCTCCCGCAGGGAAGCTGCTACCATCAAATGTTTGCCCTCATTAGACTCCCCTCTGGAAGCGCTTTCACTGCAAGCTGCAGATTCCCTCCTAACAGCAAGCTTTAGGATAAGGTACTGAATTGTAACTTACTTTCGCCTAATAATGCGATTTTGGCAAAGAGAGTATCTCCCGCAGGGAAGCTGTTACCATCAAATGTTTGCCCTCGTTAGACTACCCTCTGGAAGCGCATTCACTTCAAGCTGCAGATTCCCTCCTAACAGCAAGCTTTAGGATAGGGTACTGAATTGTTACTTAACTGCGGCTTCTAAGGCGATTTTGGCAATGAGAATATCTCCCGCAGGGAAGCTGCTACCATCAAATGTTTGCCCTCGTTAGACTACCCTCTGGAAGCGCATTCACTTCAAGCTGCAGATTCCCTCCTAACAGCAAGCTTTAGGATAGGGTCCTGAATTGTAACTTACTTTCGCCCAATAATGCGATTTTGGCAAAGAGAGTATCTCCCGCAGGGAAGCTGCTACCATCAAATCTTTGCCCTCATTAGACTCCCCTCTGGAAGCGCTTTCACTGCAAGCTGCAGATTCCCTCCTAACAGCAAGCTTTAGGATAGGGTCCTGAATAGTAACTTACTTTCGCCTAATAATGCGATTTTGGCAAAGAGAGTATCTCCTGCAGGGAAGCTGTTACCATCAAACGTTTGCCCTCATTAGACTCCCCTCTGGAAGCGCTTTCACTGCAAGCTGCAGATTCCCTCCTAACAGCAAGCTTTAGGATAGGGTACTGAATTGTATCTTAACTGAGGCTAATAAGGCGATTTTGGCAAAGAGACTATATCCCGCAGGGAAGCTGCTACCATCAAATGTTTGCCCTCATTAGACTCCCCTCTGGAAGCGCTTTCACTGCAAGCTGCAGATTCCCTCCTAACAGCAAGCTTTAGGATAGGGTACTGAATTGTAACTTAACTGCTGCTAATAAGGCGATTATGGCAAAGAGAATAACTCCCCCAGGGAAGCTGTTACCATCAAATGTTTTCCCTCGTTAGACTACCCTCTGGAAGCGCATTCACTTCAAGCTGCAGATTCCTTCCTAACAGCAAGCTTTAGGATAGGGTACTGAATTGTAACTTACTTTCGCCTAATAATGCGATTTTGGAAAAGAGAGTATCTCCCGCAGGGAAGCTGCTACCATCAAATGTTTGCCCTCATTAGACTACCCTCTGGAAGCGCTTTCACTGCAAGCTGCAGATTCCCTCCTAACAGCAAGCTTTAGGATAGTGTCCTGAATTGTAACTTACTTTCGCCTAATAATGCGATTTTGGCAAAGAGAGTATCTCCCGCAGGGAAGCTGCTACCATCAAATGTTTGCCCTCATTAGACTCCCCTCTGGAAGCGCTTTCACTGCAAGCTGCAGATTCCCTCCTAACAGCAAGCTTTAGGATAAGGTACTGAATTGTAACTTACTTTCGCCTAATAATGCGATTTTGGCAAAGAGAGTATCTCCCGCAGGGAAGCTGTTACCATCAAATGTTTGCCCTCGTTAGACTACCCTCTGGAAGCGCATTCACTTCAAGCTGCAGATTCCCTCCTAACAGCAAGCTTTAGGATAGGGTACTGAATTGTAACTTAATTGCGGCTTCTAAGGCGATTTTGGCAATGAGAATATCTCCCGCAGGGAAGCTGCTACCATCAAATGTTTGCCCTCGTTAGACTACCCTCTGGAAGCGCATTCACTTCAAGCTGCAGATTCCCTCCTAACAGCAAGCTTTAGGATAGGGTCCTGAATTGTAACTTACTTTCGCCTAATAATGCGATTTTGGAAAAGAGAGTATCTCCCGCAGGGAAGCTGCTACCATCAAATGTTTGCCCTCATTAGACTACCCTCTGGAAGCGCTTTCACTGCAACCTGCAGATTCCCTCCTAACAGCAAGCTTTAGGATAGGGTCCTGAATTGTAACTTACTTTCGCCTAATAATGCGATTTTGGCAAAGAGAGTATCTCCCGCAGGGAAGCTGCTACCATCAAATGTTTGCCCTCGTTAGACTCCCCTCTGGAAGCGCTTTCACTGCAAGCTGCAGATTCCCTCCTAACAGCAAGCTTTAGTATAGGGTCCTGAATTGTAACTTACTTTCGCCTAATAATGCGATTTTTTGCAAAGAGAGTATCTCCCGCAGGGAAGCTGTTACCATCAAACGTTTGCCCTCATTAGACTCCCCTCTGGAAGCGCTTTCACTGCAAGCTGCAGATTCCCTCCTAACAGCAAGCTTTAGGATAGGGTCCTGAATTGTAACTTACTTCCGCCTAATAATGCGATTTTGGCAAAGAGAGTATCTCCCGTAGGGAAGCTGTTACCATCAAACGTTTGCCCTCATTAGACTCCCCTCTGGAAGCGCTTTCACTGCAAGCTGCAGATTCCCTCCTAACAGCAAGCTTTAGGATAGGGTACTGAATTGTAACTTACTTTCGCCTAATAATGCGATTATGGAAAAGAGAGTATCTCCCGCAGGAAAGCTGTTACCATCAAATGTTTGCCCTCGTTAGACTACCCTCTGGAAGCGCATTCAATTCAAGCTGCAAATTCCTTCCTAACAGCAAGCTTTAGGATAGGGTACTGAATTGTAACTTACTTTCGCCTAATAATGCGATTTTGGCAAAGAGAGTATCTCCCGCAGGGAAGCTGCTACCATCAAATGTTTGCCCTCATTAGACTACCCTGTGGAAGCGCTTTCACTGCAAGCTGCAGATTCCCTCCTAACAGCAAGCTTTAGGATAGGGTACTGAATTGTAACTTAACTGCGGATAATAAGGCGATTATGGCAAAGAGAATATCTCCCGCAGGGAAGCTGTTACCATCAAATGTTTTCCCTCATTAGACTACCCTCTGGAAGCGCATTCACTTCAAGCTGCAAATTCCTTCCTAACAGCAAGCTTTAGGATAGGGTACTGAATTGTAACTTACTTTCGCCTAATAATGCAATTTTGGAGAAGAGAGTATCTCCTGCAGGGAAGCTGTTACCATCAAACGTTAGCCCTCATTAGACTCCCCTCTGGAAGCGCTTTCACTGCAAGCTGCAGATTCCCTCCTAACAGCAAGCTTTAGGATAGGGTACTGAATTTTAACTTAACAGCGGCTAATAAGGGGATTTTGGCAAAGAGACTATATCCCGCAGGGAAGCTGCTACCATCAAATGTTTGCCCTCATTAGACTCCCCTCTGGAAGCGCTTTCACTGCAAGCTGCAGATTCCCTCCTAACAGCAAGCTTTAGGATAGTGTACTGAATTGTAACTTACTTTCGCCTAATAATGCGATTTTGGCAAAGAGACTATCTCCCGCAGGGAAGCTGCTACCATCAAATGTTTGCCCTCATTAGACTCCCCTCTGGAAGCGCTTTCACTGCAAGCTGCAGATTCCCTCCTAACAGCAAGCTTTAGGATAGGGTACTGAATTGTAACTTAACTGCTGCTAATAAGGCGATTATGTCAAAGAGAATAACTCCCCCAGGGAAGCTGTTACCATCAAATGTTTTCCCTCGTTAGACTACCCTCTGGAAGCGCATTCACTTCAAGCTGCAGATTCCTTCCTAACAGCAAGCTTTAGGATAGGGTACTGAATTGTAACTTACTTTCGCCTAATAATGCGATTTTGGAAAAGAGAGTATCTCCCGCAGGGAAGCTGCTACCATCAAATGTTTGCCCTCATTAGACTCCCCTCTGGAAGCGCTTTCACTGCAAGCTGCAGATTCCCTCCTAACAGCAAGCTTTAGGATAAGGTACTGAATTGTAACTTACTTTCGCCTAATAATGCGATTTTGGCAAAGAGAGTATCTCCCGCAGGGAAGCTGTTACCATCAAATGTTTGCCCTCGTTAGACTACCCTCTGGAAGCGCTTTCACTGCAAGCTGCAGATTCCCTCCTAACAGCAAGCTTTAGGATAGGGTCCTGAATTGTAACTTACTTTCGCCCAATAATGCGATTTTGGCAAAGAGAGTATCTCCTGCAGGGAAGCTGTTACCATCAAACGTTTGCCCTCATTAGACTCCCCTCTGGAAGCGCTTTCACTGCAAGCTGCAGATTCCCTCCTAACAGCAAGCTTTAGGATAGGGTACTGAATTGTAACTTAACTGCGGCTAATAAGGCGATTTTGGCAAAGAGACTATATCCCGCAGGGAAGCTGCTACCATCAAATGTTTGCCCTCATTAGACTCCCCTCTGGAAGCGCTTTCACTGCAAGCTGCAGATTCCCTCCTAACAGCAAGCTTTAGGATAGGGTACTGAATTGTAACTTAACTGCTGCTAATAAGGCGATTATGGCAAAGAGAATAACTCCCCCAGGGAAGCTGTTACCATCAAATGTTTTCCCTCGTTAGACTACCCTCTGGAAGCGCATTCACTTCAAGCTGCAGATTCCTTCCTAACAGCAAGCTTTAGGATAGGGTACTGAATTGTAACTTACTTTCGCCTAATAATGCGATTTTGGAAAAGAGAGTATCTCCCGCAGGGAAGCTGCTACCATCAAATGTTTGCCCTCATTAGACTACCCTCTGGAAGCGCTTTCACTGCAAGCTGCAGATTCCCTCCTAACAGCAAGCTTTAGGATAGTGTCCTGAATTGTAACTTACTTTCGCCTAATAATGCGATTTTGGCAAAGAGAGTATCTCCCGCAGGGAAGCTGCTACCATCAAATGTTTGCCCTCATTAGACTCCCCTCTGGAAGCGCTTTCACTGCAAGCTGCAGATTCCCTCCTAACAGCAAGCTTTAGGATAGGGTACTGAATTGTAACTTACTTTCGCCTAATAATGCGATTTTGGCAAAGAGAGTATCTCCCGCAGGGAAGCTGTTACCATCAAATGTTTGCCCTCGTTAGACTACCCTCTGGAAGCGCATTCACTTCAAGCTGCAGATTCCCTCCTAACAGCAAGCTTTAGGATAGGGTACTGAATTGTTACTTAACTGCGGCTTCTAAGGCGATTTTGGCAATGAGAATATCTCCCGCAGGGAAGCTGCTACCATCAAATGTTTGCCCTCGTTAGACTACCCTCTGGAAGCGCATTCACTTCAAGCTGCAGATTCCCTCCTAACAGCAAGCTTTAGGATAGGGTCCTGAATTGTAACTTACTTTCGCCCAATAATGCGATTTTGGCAAAGAGAGTATCTCCCGCAGGGAAGCTGCTACCATCAAATCTTTGCCCTCATTAGACTCCCCTCTGGAAGCGCTTTCACTGCAAGCTGCAGATTCCCTCCTAACAGCAAGATTTAGGATAGGGTCCTGAATAGTAACTTACTTTCGCCTAATAATGCGATTTTGGCAAAGAGAGTATCTCCTGCAGGGAAGCTGTTACCATCAAACGTTTGCCCTCATTAGACTCCCCTCTGGAAGCGCTTTCACTGCAAGCTGCAGATTCCCTCCTAACAGCAAGCTTTAGGATAGGGTACTGAATTGTATCTTAACTGAGGCTAATAAGGCGATTTTGGCAAAGAGACTATATCCCGCAGGGAAGCTGCTACCATCAAATGTTTGCCCTCATTAGACTCCCCTCTGGAAGCGCTTTCACTGCAAGCTGCAGATTCCCTCCTAACAGCAAGCTTTAGGATAGGGTACTGAATTGTAACTTAACTGCTGCTAATAAGGCGATTATGGCAAAGAGAATAACTCCCCCAGGGAAGCTGTTACCATCAAATGTTTTCCCTCGTTAGACTACCCTCTGGAAGCGCATTCACTTCAAGCTGCAGATTCCTTCCTAACAGCAAGCTTTAGGATAGGGTACTGAATTGTAACTTACTTTCGCCTAATAATGCGATTTTGGAAAAGAGAGTATCTCCCGCAGGGAAGCTGCTACCATCAAATGTTTGCCCTCATTAGACTACCCTCTGGAAGCGCTTTCACTGCAAGCTGCAGATTCCCTCCTAACAGCAAGCTTTAGGATAGTGTCCTGAATTGTAACTTACTTTCGCCTAATAATGCGATTTTGGCAAAGAGAGTATCTCCCGCAGGGAAGCTGCTACCATCAAATGTTTGCCCTCATTAGACTCCCCTCTGGAAGCGCTTTCACTGCAAGCTGCAGATTCCCTCCTAACAGCAAGCTTTAGGATAAGGTACTGAATTGTAACTTACTTTCGCCTAATAATGCGATTTTGGCAAAGAGAGTATCTCCCGCAGGGAAGCTGTTACCATCAAATGTTTGCCCTCGTTAGACTACCCTCTGGAAGCGCATTCACTTCAAGCTGCAGATTCCCTCCTAACAGCAAGCTTTAGGATAGGGTACTGAATTGTAACTTAATTGCGGCTTCTAATGCGATTTTGGCAATGAGAATATCTCCCGCAGGGAAGCTGCTACCATCAAATGTTTGCCCTCGTTAGACTACCCTCTGGAAGCGCATTCACTTCAAGCTGCAGATTCCCTCCTAACAGCAAGCTTTAGGATAGGGTCCTGAATTGTAACTTACTTTCGCCTAATAATGCGATTTTGGAAAAGAGAGTATCTCCCGCAGGGAAGCTGCTACCATCAAATGTTTGCCCTCATTAGACTACCCTCTGGAAGCGCTTTCACTGCAACCTGCAGATTCCCTCCTAACAGCAAGCTTTAGGATAGGGTCCTGAATTGTAACTTACTTTCGCCTAATAATGCGATTTTGGCAAAGAGAGTATCTCCCGCAGGGAAGCTGCTACCATCAAATGTTTGCCCTCGTTAGACTCCCCTCTGGAAGCGCTTTCACTGCAAGCTGCAGATTCCCTCCTAACAGCAAGCTTTAGTATAGGGTCCTGAATTGTAACTTACTTTCGCCTAATAATGCGATTTTTTGCAAAGAGAGTATCTCCCGCAGGGAAGCTGTTACCATCAAACGTTTGCCCTCATTAGACTCCCCTCTGGAAGCGCTTTCACTGCAAGCTGCAGATTCCCTCCTAACAGCAAGCTTTAGGATAGGGTCCTGAATTGTAACTTACTTCCGCCTAATAATGCGATTTTGGCAAAGAGAGTATCTCCCGTAGGGAAGCTGTTACCATCAAACGTTTGCCCTCATTAGACTCCCCTCTGGAAGCGCTTTCACTGCAAGCTGCAGATTCCCTCCTAACAGCAAGCTTTAGGATAGGGTACTGAATTGTAACTTACTTTCGCCTAATAATGCGATTATGGAAAAGAGAGTATCTCCCGCAGGGAAGCTGTTACCATCAAATGTTTGCCCTCGTTAGACTACCCTCTGGAAGCGCATTCACTTCAAGCTGCAAATTCCTTCCTAACAGCAAGCTTTAGGATAGGGTACTGAATTGTAACTTACTTTCGCCTAATAATGCGATTTTGGCAAAGAGAGTATCTCCCGCAGGGAAGCTGCTACCATCAAATGTTTGCCCTCATTAGACTACCCTGTGGAAGCGCTTTCACTGCAAGCTGCAGATTCCCTCCTAACAGCAAGCTTTAGGATAGGGTACTGAATTGTAACTTAACTGCGGCTAATATGGCGATTATGGCAAAGAGAATATCTCCCGCAGGGAAGCTGTTACCATCAAATGTTTTCCCTCATTAGACTACCCTCTGGAAGCGCATTCACTTCAAGCTGCAAATTCCTTCCTAACAGCAAGCTTTAGGATAGGGTACTGAATTGTAACTTACTTTCGCCTAATAATGCAATTTTGGAGAAGAGAGTATCTCCTGCAGGGAAGCTGTTACCATCAAACGTTAGCCCTCATTAGACTCCCCTCTGGAAGCGCTTTCACTGCAAGCTGCAGATTCCCTCCTAACAGCAAGCTTTAGGATAGGGTACTGAATTTTAACTTAACAGCGGCTAATAAGGGGATTTTGGCAAAGAGACTATATCCCGCAGGGAAGCTGCTACCATCAAATGTTTGCCCTCATTAGACTCCCCTCTGGAAGCGCTTTCACTGCAAGCTGCAGATTCCCTCCTAACAGCAAGCTTTAGGATAGTGTACTGAATTGTAACTTACTTTCGCCTAATAATGCGATTTTGGCAAAGAGACTATCTCCCGCAGGGAAGCTGCTACCATCAAATGTTTGCCCTCATTAGACTCCCCTCTGGAAGCGCTTTCACTGCAAGCTGCAGATTCCCTCCTAACAGCAAGCTTTAGGATAGGGTACTGAATTGTAACTTAACTGCTGCTAATAAGGCGATTATGTCAAAGAGAATAACTCCCCCAGGGAAGCTGTTACCATCAAATGTTTTCCCTCGTTAGACTACCCTCTGGAAGCGCATTCACTTCAAGCTGCAGATTCCTTCCTAACAGCAAGCTTTAGGATAGGGTACTGAATTGTAACTTACTTTCGCCTAATAATGCGATTTTGGCAAAGAGAGTATCTCCCGCAGGGAAGCTGCTACCATCAAATGTTTGCCCTCATTAGACTCCCCTCTGGAAGCGCTTTCACTGCAAGCTGCAGATTCCCTCCTAACAGCAAGCTTTAGGATAAGGTACTGAATTGTAACTTACTTTCGCCTAATAATGCGATTTTGGCAAAGAGAGTATCTCCCGCAGGGAAGCTGTTACCATCAAATGTTTGCCCTCGTTAGACTACCCTCTGGAAGCGCATTCACTTCAAGCTGCAGATTCCCTCCTAACAGCAAGCTTTAGGATAGGGTACTGAATTGTAACTTAACTGCGGCTTCTAAGGCGATTTTGGCAATGAGAATATCTCCCGCAGGGAAGCTGCTACCATCAAATGTTTGCCCTCGTTAGACTACCCTCTGGAAGCGCATTCACTTCAAGCTGCAGATTCCCTCCTAACAGCAAGCTTTAGGATAGGGTACTGAATTGTAACTTACTTTCGCCTAATAATGCGATTTTGGCAAAGAGAGTATCTCCCGCAGGGAAGCTGCTACCATCAAATGTTTGCCCTCATTAGACTACCCTCTGGAAGCGCTTTCACTGCAAGCTGCAGATTCCCTCCTAACAGCAAGCTTTAGGATAGGGTCCTGAATTGTAACTTACTTTCGCCTAATAATGCGATTTTGGCAAAGAGAGTATCTCCCGCAGGGAAGCTGCTACCATCAAATGTTTGCCCTCGTTAGACTCCCCTCTGGAAGCGCTTTCACTGCAAGCTGCAGATTCCCTCCTAACTGCAAGCTTTAGGATAGGGTCCTGAATTGTAACTTACTTTCGCCTAATAATGCGATTTTTTGCAAAGAGAGTATCTCCCGCAGGGAAGCTGTTACCATCAAACGTTTGCCCTCATTAGACTCCCCTCTGGAAGCGCTTTCACTGCAAGCTGCAGATTCCCTCCTAACAGCAAGCTTTAGGATAGGGTCCTGAATTGTAACTTACTTTCGCCTAATAATGCGATTTTGGCAAAGAGAGTATCTCCCGCAGGGAAGCTGTTACCATCAAACGTTTGCCCTCATTAGACTCCCCTCTGGAAGCGCTTTCACTGCAAGCTGCAGATTCCCTCCTAACAGCAAGCTTTAGGATAGGGTACTGAATTGTAACTTACTTTCGCCTAATAATGCGATTATGGAAAAGAAAGTATCTCCCGCAGGGAAGGTGATACCATCAAATGTTTGCCCTCGTTAGACTCCCCTCTGGAAGCGCATTCACTTCAAGCTGCAAATTCCTTCCTAACAGCAAGCTTTAGGATAGGGTACTGAATTGTAACTTACTTTCGCCTAATAATGCGATTTAGGAAAAGAGACTATCTCCCGCAGGGAAGCTGCTACCATCAAATGTTTGCCCTCATTAGACTACCCTGTGGAAGCGCTTTCACTGCAAGCTGCAGATTCCCTCCTAACAGCAAGCTTTAGGATAGGGTCCTGAATTGTAACTTACTTTCGCCTAATAATGCGATTTTGGCAAAGAGAGTATCTCCCGCAGGGAAGCTGATACCATCAAATGTTTGCCCTCATTAGACTCCCCTCTGGAAGCGCTTTCACTGCAAGCTGCAGATTCCCTCCTAACAGCAAGCTTTAGGATAGGGTACTGAATTGTAACTTAACTGCGGCTAATAAGGCGATTATGGCAAAGAGAATATCTCCCGCAGGGAAGCTGTTACCATCAAATGTTTTCCCTCATTAGACTACCCTCTGGAAGCGCATTCACTTCAAGCTGCAGATTCCTTCCTAACAGCAAGCTTTAGGATAGGGTACTGAATTGTAACTTACTTTCGCCTAATAAAGCGATTTTGGAGAAGAAAGTATCTCCTGCAGGGAAGCTGCTACCATCAAATGTTTGCCCTCATTAGACTCCCCTCTGGAAGCGCTTTCACTGCAAGCTGCAGATTCCCTCCTAACAGCAAGCTTTAGGATAGGGTCCTGAATTGTAACTTACTTTCGCCTAATAATGCGATTTTGGCAAAGAGAGTATCTCCCGCAGGGAAGCTGTTAACATCAAATGTTTGCCCTCGTTAGACTACCCTCTGGAAGCGCATTCACTTCAAGCTGCAGATTCCCTCCTAACAGCAAGCTTTAGGATAGGGTACTGAATTGTAACTTAACTGCGGCTTATAAGGCGATTTTGGCAATGAGAATATCTCCCGCAGGGAAGCTGCTACCATCAAATGTTTGCCCTCGTTAGACTACCCTCTGGAAGCGCATTCACTTCAAGCTGCAGATTCCCTCCTAACAGCAAGCTTTAGGATAGGGTCCTGAATTGTAACTTACTTTCGCCTAATAATGCGATTTTGGAAAAGAGAGTATCTCCCGCAGGGAAGCTGCTACCATCAAATGTTTGCCCTCGTTAGACTCCCCTCTGGAAGCGCTTTCACTGCAAGCTGCAGATTCCCTCCTAACAGCAAGCTTTAGGATAGGGTCCTGAATTGTAACTTACTTTCGCCTAATAATGCGATTTTGGCAAAGAGAGTATCTCCCGCAGGGAAGCTGTTACCATCAAACGTTTGCCCTCATTAGACTCCCCTCTGGAAGCGCTTTCACTGCAAGCTGCAGATTCCCTCCTAACAGCAAGCTTTAGGATAGGGTCCTGAATTGTAACTTACTTTCGCCTAATAATGCGATTTTGGCAAAGAGAGTATCTCCCGCAGGGAAGCTGCTACCATCAAATGTTTGCCCTCATTAGACTCCCCTCTGGAAGCGCTTTCACTGCAAGCTGCAGATTCCCTCCTAACAGCAAGCTTTAGGATAGGGTACTGAATTGTAACTTACTTTCCCCTAATAAGGCGATTTTGGCAAAGAGAGTATCTCCCGCAGGAAAGCTGCTACCATCAAATATTTGCCCTCATTAGACTCTCCTCTAGAAGCGCTTTCACTGCAAGCTGCAGATTCCCTCCTAACAGCAAGCTTTAGGATAGGGTACTGAATTGTAACTTACTTTCGCCTAATAATGCGATTTTGGCAAAGAGAGTATCTCCCGCAGGGAAGCTGCTACCATCAAATGTTTGCCCTCGTTAGACTACCCTCTGGAAGCGCATTCACTTCAAGCTGCAGATTCCCTCCTAACAGCAAGCTTTAGGATAGGGTACTGAATTGTAACTTAACTGCGGCTTATAATGCGATTATGGCAAAGAGAGTATCTCCCGCAGGGAAGCTGCTACCATCAAATGTTTGCCCTCGTTAGACTCCCCTCTGGAAGCGCTTTCACTGCAAGCTGCAGATTCCCTCCTAACAGCAAGCTTTAGGATAGGGTACTGAACTGTATCTTAACTGTGGCTAATAAGGAGAATTTGGCAAAGAGAATATCTCCCGCAGGGAAGATGCTACCATCAAATGTTTGCCCTCATTAGACTCCCCTCTGGAAGCGCTTTCACTGCAAGCTGCAGATTCCCTCCTAACAGCAAGCTTTAGGATAGGGTACTGAATCGTAACTTACTTTCGCCTAATAATGCGATTTTGGCAAAGAGAGTATCTCCCGCAGGGAAGCTGCTACCATCAAATGCTTGCACTCATTAGACTCCCCTCTGGAAGCGCTTTCACTGCAAGCTGCAGATTCCCTCCTAACAGCAAGCTTTAGGATAGGGTACTGAATTGTAACTTAACTGCGGCTAATAAGGCGATTTTGGCAAAGAGACTATCTCCCGCAGGGAAGCTGCTACCATCAAATGTTTGCCCTCATTAGACTACCCTCTGGAAGCGCTTTCACTGCAAGCTGCAGATTCCCTCCTAACAGCAAGCTTTAGGATAGGGTCCTGAATTGTAACTTACTTTCGCCTAATAATGCGATTTTGGAAAAGAGAGTATCTCCCGCAGGGAAGCTGCTACCATCAAATGTTTGCCCTCGTTAGACTCCCCTCTGGAAGCGCTTTCACTGCAAGCTGCAGATTCCCCCCTAACAGCAAGCTTTAGGATAGGGTCCTGAATTGTAACTTACTTTCGCCTAATAATGCGATTTGTTGCAAAGAGAGTATCTCCCGCAGGGAAGCTGTTACCATCAAACGTTTGCCCTCATTAGACTCCCCTCTGGAAGCGCTTTCACTGCAAGCTGCAGATTCCCTCCTAACAGCAAGCTTTAGGATAGGGTACTGAATTGTAACTTAACTGCGGCTAATAATGCGATTTTGGCAAAGAGACTATCTCCCGCAGGGAAGCTGCTACCATCAAATGTTTGCCCTCGTTAGACTCCCCTCTGGAAGCGCTTTCACTGCAAGCTGCAGATTCCCTCCTAACAGCAAGCTTTAGGATAGGGTACTGAATTGTAACTTACTTTCGCGTAATAATGCGATTTTGGCAAAGAGACTATCTCCCGCAGGGAAGCTGCTACCATCAAATGTTTGCCCTCATTAGACTCCCCTCTGGAAGCGCTTTCACTGCAAGCTGCAGATTCCCTCCTAACAGCAAGCTTTAGGATAGGGTACTGAATTGTAACTTAACTGCGGCTTCTAAGGCGATTTTGGCAATAAGAATATCTCCCGCAGGGAAGCTGCTACCATCAAATGTTTGCCCTCGTTAGACTACCCTCTGGAAGCGCATTCACTTCAAGCTGCAGATTCCCTCCTAACAGCAAGCTTTAGGATAGGGTACTGAATTGTAACTTACTTTCGCCTAATAATGCGATTTTGGAAAAGAGAGTATCTCCCGCAGGGAAGCTGCTACCATCAAATGTTTGCCCTCATTAGACTACCCTCTGGAAGCGCTTTCACTGCAAGCTGCAGATTCCCTCCTAACAGCAAGCTTTAGGATAGGGTCCTGAATTGTAACTTACTTTCGCCTAATAATGCGATTTTGGCAAAGAGAGTATCTCCCGCAGGGAAGCTGCTACCATCAAATGTTTGCCCTCGTTAGACTCCCCTCTGGAAGCGCTTTCACTGCAAGCTGCAGATTCCCTCCTAACAGCAAGCTTTAGGATAGGGTCCTGAATTGTAACTTACTTTCGCCTAATAATGCGATTTTTTGCAAAGAGAGTATCTCCCGCAGGGAAGCTGTTACCATCAAACGTTTGCCCTCATTAGACTCCCCTCTGGAAGCGCTTTCACTGCAAGCTGCAGATTCCCTCCTAACAGCAAGCTTTAGGATAGGGTACTGAATTGTAACTTACTTTCGCCTAATAATGCGATTTTGGCAAAGAGAGTATCTCCCGCAGGGAAGCTGCTACCATCAAATGTTTGCCCTCATTAGACTCCCCTCTGGAAGCGCTTTCACTGCAAGCTGCAGATTCCCTCCTAACAGCAAGCTTTAGGATAGGGTACTGAATTGTAACTTACTTTCGCCTAATAATGCGATTATGGAAAAGAGAGTATCTCCCGCAGGGAAGCTGTTACCATCAAATGTTTGCCCTCGTTAGACTACCCTCTGGAAGCGCATTCACTTCAAGCTGCAAATTCCTTCCTAACAGCAAGCTTTAGGATAGGGTACTGAATTGTAACTTACTTTCGCCTAATAATGCGATTTTGGCAAAGAGACTATCTCCCGCAGGGAAGCTGCTACCATCAAATGTTTGCCCTCATTAGACTACCCTGTGGAAGCGCTTTCACTGCAAGCTGCAGATTCCCTCCTAACAGCAAGCTTTAGGATAGGGTCCTGAATTGTAACTTACTTTCGCCTAATAATGCGATTTTGGCAAAGAGACTATCTCCCGCAGGGAAGCTGATACCATCAAATGTTTCCCCTCATTAGACTCCCCTCTGGAAGCGCTTTCACTGCAAGCTGCAGATTCCCTCCTAACAGCAAGCTTTAGGATAGGGTACTGAATTGTAACTTACTTTCGCCTAATAATGCGATTTTGGCAAAGAGAGTATCTCCTGCAGGGAAGCTGTTACCATCAAACGTTTGCCCTCATTAGACTCCCCTCTGGAAGCGCTTTCACTTCAAGCTGCAGATTCCTTTCTAACAGCAAGCTTTAGGATAGGGTACTGAATTGTAACTTACTTTCGCCTAATAATGCGATTTTGGCAAAGAGAGTATCTCCTGCAGGGAAGCTGTTACCATCAAACGTTTGCCCTCATTAGACTCCCCTCTGGAAGCGCTTTCACTGCAAGCTGCAGATTCCCTCCTAACAGCAAGCTTTAGGATAGGGTACTGAATTGTAACTTAACAGCGGCTAATAAGGCGATTTTGGCAAAGAGACTATATCCCGCAGGGAAGCTGCTACCATCAAATGTTTGCCCTCATTAGACTCCCCTCTGGAAGCGCTTTCACTGCAAGCTGCAGATTCCCTCCTAACAGCAAGCTTTAGGATAGGGTACTGAATTGTAACTTAACTGCTGCTAATAAGGCGATTATGGCAAAGAGAATAACTCCCCCAGGGAAGCTGTTACCATCAAATGTTTTCCCTCGTTAGACTACCCTCTGGAAGCGCATTCACTTCAAGCTGCAGATTCCTTCCTAACAGCAAGCTTTAGGATAGGGTACTGAATTGTAACTTACTTTCGCCTAATAATGCGATTTTGGAAAAGAGAGTATCTCCCGCAGGGAAGCTGCTACCATCAAATGTTTGCCCTCATTAGACTACCCTCTGGAAGCGCTTTCACTGCAAGCTGCAGATTCCCTCCTAAGAGCAAGCTTTAGGATAGTGTCCTGAATTGTAACTTACTTTCGCCTAATAATGCGATTTTGGCAAAGAGAGTATCTCCCGCAGGGAAGCTGCTACCATCAAATGTTTGCCCTCATTAGACTCCCCTCTGGAAGCGCTTTCACTGCAAGCTGCAGATTCCCTCCTAACAGCAAGCTTTAGGATAAGGTACTGAATTGTAACTTACTTTTGCCTAATAATGCGATTTTGGCAAAGAGAGTATCTCCCGCAGGGAAGCTGTTACCATCAAATGTTTGCCCTCGTTAGACTCCTCTCTGGAAGCGCATTCACTTCAAGCTGCAGATTCCCTCCTAACAGCAAGCTTTAGGATAGGGTACTGAATTGTAACTTAACTGCGGCTTCTAAGGCGATTTTGGCAATGAGAATATCTCCCGCAGGGAAGCTGCTACCATCAAATGTTTGCCCTCGTTAGACTACCCTCTGGAAGCGCATTCACTTCAAGCTGCAGATTCCCTCCTAACAGCAAGCTTTAGGATAGGGTCCTGAATTGTAACTTACTTTCGCCTAATAATGCGATTTTGGAAAAGAGAGTATCTCCCGCAGGGAAGCTGCTACCATCAAATGTTTGCCCTCATTAGACTCCCCTCTGGAAGCGCTTTCACTGCAAGCTGCAGATTCCCTCCTAACAGCAAGCTTTAGGATAGGGTACTGAATTGTAACTTACTTTCGCCTAATAATGCGATTTTGGCAAAGAGAGTATCTCCCGCAGGGAAGCTGCTACCATCAAATGTTTGCCCTCGTTAGACTCCCCTCTGGAAGCGCTTTCACTGCAAGCTGCAGATTCCCTCCTAACAGCAAGCTTTAGGATAGGGTCCTGAATTGTAACTTACTTTCGCCTAATAATGCGATTTTTTGCAAAGAGAATATCTCCCGCAGGGAAGCTGCTACCATCAAACGTTTGCCCTCATTAGACTCCCCTATGGAAGCGCTTTCACTGCAAGCTGCAGATTCCCTCCTAACAGCAAGCTTTAGGATAGGGTCCTGAATTGTAACTTACTTTCGCCTAATAATGCGATTTTGGCAAAGAGAGTATCTCCCGCAGGGAAGCTGTTACCATCAAACGTTTGCCCTCATTAGACTCCCCTCTTGAAGCGCTTTCACTGCAAGCTGCAGATTCCCTCCTAACAGCAAGCTTTAGGATAGGGTACTGAATTGTAACTTACTTTCGCCTAATAATGCGATTATGGAAAAGAGAGTATCTCCCGCAGGGAAGCTGTTACCATCAAATGTTTGCCCTCGTTAGACTACCCTCTGGAATCACATTCACTTCAAGCTGCAAATTCCTTCCTAACAGCAAGCTTTAGGATAGGGTACTGAATTGTAACTTACTTTCGCCTAATAATGCGATTTAGGAAAAGAGAGTATCTCCCGCAGGGAAGCTGCTACCATCAAATGTTTGCCCTCATTAGACTACCCTGTGGAAGCGCTTTCACTGCAAGCTGCAGATTCCCTCCTAACAGCAAGCTTTAGGATAGGGTCCTGAATTGTAACTTACTTTCGCCTAATAATGCGATTATAGCAAAGAGAGTATCTCCCGCAGGGAAGCTGATACCATCAAATGTTTGCCCTCATTAGACTCCCCTCTGGAAGCGCTTTCACTGCAAGCTGCAGATTCCCTCCTAACAGCAAGCTTTAGGATAGGGTACTGAATTGTAACTTAACTGCGGCTAATAAGGCGATTATGGCAAAGAGAATATCTCCCGCAGGGAAGCTGTTACCATCAAATGTTTTCCCTCGTTAGACTACCCTCTGGAAGCGCATTCACTTCAAGCTGCAGATTCCCTCCTAACAGCAAGCTTTAGGATAGGGTACTGAATTGTAACTTAACTGCGGCTTATAAGGCGATTTTGGCAATGAGAATATCTCCCGCAGGGAAGCTGCTACCATCAAATGTTTGCCCTCGTTAGACTACCCTCTGGAAGCGCATTCACTTCAAGCTGCAGATTCCCTCCTAACAGCAAGCTTTAGGATAGGGTCCTGAATTGTAACTTACTTTCGCCTAATAATGCGATTTTGGCAAAGAGAGTATCTCCCGCAGGGAAGCTGTTACCATCAAACGTTTGCCCTCATTAGACTCCCCTCTGGAAGCGCTTTCACTGCAAGCTGCAGATTCCCTCCTAACAGCAAGCTTTAGGATAGGGTACTGAATTGTAACTTACTTTCGCCTAATAATGCGATTATGGAAAAGGGAGTATCTCCCGCAGTGAAGCTGTTACCATCAAATGTTTGCCCTCGTTAGACTACCCTCTGGAAGCGCATTCACTTCAAGCTGCAAATTCCTTCCTAACAGCAAGCTTTAGGATAGGGTACTGAATTGTAACTTAACTGCGGCTTATAAGGCGATTATGTCAAAGAGAGTATCTCCCGCAGGGAAGCTGCTACCATCAAATGTTTGCCCTCGTTAGACTCCCCTCTGGAAGCGCTTTCACTGCAAGCTGCAGATTCCCTCCTAACAGCAAGCTTTAGGATAGGGTACTGAACTGTATCTTAACTGCGGCTAATAAGGAGAATTTGGCAAAGAGAATATCTCCCGCAGGGAAGATGCTACCATCAAATGTTTGCCCTCATTAGACTCCCCTCTGGAAGCGCTTTCACTGCAAGCTGCAGATTCCCTCCTAACAGCAAGCTTTAGGATAGGGTACTGAATTGTAACTTAACTGTGGCTAATAAGGCGATTATGGCAAAGAGAATATCTCCCGCAGGGAAGCTGCTACCATCAAATGTTTGCCCTCATTAGACTCCCCTCTGGAAGCGCTTTCACTGCAAGCTGCAGATTCCCTCCTAACAGCAAGCTTTAGGATAGGGTACTGAATCGTAACTTACTTTCGCCTAATAATGCGATTTTGGCAAAGAGAGTATCTCCCGCAGGGAAGCTGCTACCATCAAATGCTTGCACTCATTAGACTCCCCTCTGGAAGCGCTTTCACTGCAAGCTGCAGATTCCCTCCTAACAGCAAGCTTTAGGATAGGGTACTGAATTGTAACTTAACTGCGGCTAATAAGGCGATTTTGGCAAAGAGACTATCTCCCGCAGGGAAGCTGCTACCATCAAATGTTTGCCCTCATTAGACTCCCCTCTGGAAGCGCTTTCACTGCAAGCTGCAGATTCCCTCCTAACAGCAAGCTTTAGGATAGGGTACTGAATTGTAACTTACTTTCGCCTAATAATGCGATTTTGGCAAAAAGAGTATCTCCCGCAGGGAAGCTGCTACCATCAAATGTTTGCCCTCATTAGACTCCCCTCTGGAAGCGATTTCACTGCAAGCTGCAGATTCCCTCCTAACAGCAAGCTGTAGGACAGTGTACTGAATTGTAACTTAACTGCGGCTAATAAGGAGATTTTGGCAAAGAGAGTATCTCCCGCAGGGAAGCTGCTACCATCAAATGCTTGCCCTCATTAGACTCCCCTCTGGAAGCGCTTTCACTGCAAGCTGCAGATTCCCTCCTAACAGCAATCTTTAGGAAAGTGTACTGAATTGTAACGTACTTTCGCCTAATAATGCGATTATAGCAAAGAGACTTTCTCCCGCAGGGAAGCTGCTACCATCAAATGTTTGCCCTCAGTAGACTCCCCTCTGGAAGCGCTTTCACTGCAAGCTGCAGATTCCCTCCTAACAGCAAGCTTTAGGATAGGGTCCTGAATTGTAACTTACTTTCGCCTAATAATGCGATTTTGGCAAAGAGTGTATCTCCCGCAGGGAAGCTGATACCATCAAATGTTTCCCCTCATTAGACTCCCCTCTGGAAGCGCTTTCACTGCAAGCTGCAGATTCCCTCCTAACAGCAAGCTTTAGGATAGGGTACTGAATTGTAACTTAACTGCGGCTAATAAGGCGATTATGGCAAAGAGAATATCTCCCGCAGGGAAGCTGTTACCATCAAATGTTTTCCCTCATTAGACTACCCTCTGGAAGCGCATTCACTTCAAGCTGCAGATTCCTTCCTAACAGCAAGCTTTAGGATAGGGTACTGAATTGTAACTTACTTTCGCCTAATAATGCGATTTTGGAGAAGAGAGTATCTCCTGCAGGGAAGCTGTTACCATCAAACGTTTGCCCTCATTAGACTCCCCTCTGGAAGCGCTTTCACTTCAAGCTGCAGATTCCTTCCTAACAGCAAGCTTTAGGATAGGGTACTGAATTGTAACTTACTTTCGCCTAATAATGCGATTTTGGCAAAGAGAGTATCTCCTGCAGGGAAGCTGTTACCATCAAACGTTTGCCCTCATTAGACTCCCCTCTGGAAGCGCTTTCACTGCAAGCTGCAGATTCCCTCCTAACAGCAAGCTTTAGGATAGGGTACTGAATTGTAACTTAACAGCGGCTAATAAGGCGATTTTGGCAAAGAGAGTATCTCCCGCAGGGAAGCTGTTACCATCAAATGTTTGCCCTCGTTAGACTACCCTCTGGAAGCGCATTCACTTCAAGCTGCAGATTCCCTCCTAACAGCAAGCTTTAGGATAGGGTCCTGAATTGTAACTTACTTTCGCCTAATAATGCGATTTTGGCAAAGAGAGTATCTCCCGCAGGGAAGCTGTTACCATCAAACGTTTGCCCTCATTAGACTCCCCTCTGGAAGCGCTTTCACTGCAAGCTGCAGATTCCCTCCTAACAGCAAGCTTTAGGATAGGGTACTGAATTGTAACTTAGTTTCGCCTAATAATGCGATTATGGAAAAGAGAGTATCTCCCGCAGGGAAGCTGTTACCATCAAATGTTTGCCCTCGTTAGACTACCCTCTGGAAGCGCATTCACTTCAAGCTGCAAATTCCTTCCTAACAGCAAGCTTTAGGATAGGGTACTGAATTGTAACTTACTTTCGCCTAATAATGCGATTTAGGAAAAGAGACTATCTCCCGCAGGGAAGCTGCTACCATCAAATGTTTGCCCTCATTAGACTACCCTGTGGAAGCGCTTTCACTGCAAGCTGCAGATTCCCTCCTAACAGCAAGCTTTACGATAGTGTACTGAATTGTAACTTAACAGCGGCTAATAAGGCGATTTTGGCAAAGAGAATATCTCCCGCAGGGAAGCTGATACCATCAAATATTTGCCCTCATTAGACTCCCCTCTGGAAGCGCTTTCACTGCAAGCTGCAGATTCCCTCCTAACAGCAAGCTTTAGGATAGGGTACTGAATTGTAACTTACTTTCGCCTATTAATGCGATTTTGGCAAAGAGAGTATCTCCCGCAGGGAAGCTGCTACCATCAAATATTTGCCCTCATTAGACTCCCCTCTGGAAGCGCTTTCACTGCAAGCTGCAGATTCCCTCCTAAAAGCAAGCTTTAGGATAGGGTACTGAATTGTAACTTACTTTCGCCTAATAATGCGATTTTGGCAAAGAGACTATCTCCCGCAGGGAAGCTGCTACCATCAAATGTTTGCCCTCGTTAGACTCCTCTCTGGAAGCGCTTTCACTGCAAGCTGCAGATTCCCTCCTAACAGCAAGCTTTAGGATAGGGTACTGAATTGTAACTTACTTTCGCCTAATAATGCGATTTTGGCAAAGAGACTATCTCCCGCAGGGAAGCTGTTACCATCAAATGTTTGCCCTCGTTAGACTCCCCTCTGGAAGCGCATTCACTTCAAGCTGCAGATTCCCTCCTAACAGCAAGCTTTAGGATAGGGTACTGAATTGTATCTTACTTTCGCCTAATAATGCGATTTTGGCAAAGAGAGTATCTCCCGCAGGGAAGCTGCTGCCACCAAATGTTTGCCCTCATTAGACTCCCCTCTGGAAGCGCTTTCACTGCAAGCTGCAGATTCCCTCCTAACAGCAAGCTTTAGGATACGGTACTGAATTGTAACTTACTTTCGCCTAATAATGCGATTTTCGAAAAGAGACTATCTCCCGCAGGGAAGCTGCTACCATCAAATGTTTGCCCTCATTAGACTCCCCTCTGGAAGCGCTTTCACTGCAAGCTGCAGATTCCTTCCTAACAGCGAGCTTTAGGATAGGGTACTGAATTGTAACTTAACTGCGGCTAATAAGGCGATAAGGCAAAGAGAATATATCCCGCAGGGAAGCTGCTACCATCAAATATTTGCCCTCATTAGACTCCCCTCTGGAAGCGCTTTCACTGCAAGCTGCAGATTCCCTCCTAACAGCAAGCTTTAGGATAGGGTACTGAATTGTAACTTACTTTCGCCTAATAAAGCGATTATGGCAAAGAGAGTATCTCCCACAGGGAAGCTGCTACCATCAAATGTTTGCCCTCGTTAGACTCCCCTCTGGAAGCGCTTTCACTGCAAGCTGCAGATTCCCTCCTAACAGCAAGCTTTAGGATAGTGTACTGAATTGTAACTTACTTTCGCCTAATAATGTGATTTTGGCAAAGAGAGTATCTCCCGCAGGGAAGCTGCTACCATCAAATGTTTGCCCTCATTAGACTCCCCTCTGGAAGCGCTTTGACTGCAAGCTGCAGATTCCCTCCTAACAGCAAGCTTTAGGATAGGGTACTGAATTGTAACTTAACTGCAGCTAATAAGGCGATTTTGGCAAAGAGAATATCTCCCGCAGGGAAGCTGCCACCATCAAATCTTTGCCCTCATTAGACTCCCCTCTGGAAGCGCTTTCACTGCAAGCTGCAGATTCCCTCCTAACAGCAAGCTTTAGGATAGGGTACTGAATTGTAACTTACTTTCGCCTAATAATGCGATTTTGGCAAAGAGACTATCTCCCGCAGGGAAGCTGCTACCATCAAATGTTTGCCCTCGTTAGACTCCTCTCTGGAAGCGCTTTCACTGCAAGCTGCAGATTCCCTCCTAACAGCAAGCTTTAGGATAGGGTACTGAATTGTAACTTAACTGCGGCTAATAAGGCGATTTTGGCAAAGAGACTATCTCCCGCAGGGAAGCTGTTACCATCAAACGTTTGCCCTCATTAGACTCCCCTCTGGAAGCGCTTTCACTGCAAGCTGCAGATTCCCTCCTAACAGCAAGCTTTAGGATAGGGTACTGAATTGTAACTTAACTGCTGCTAATAAGCCGATTTTGGCAAAGAGACTATCTCCCGCAGGGAAGCTGCTACCATCAAATGTTTGCCCTCGTTAGACTCCCCTCTGGAAGCGCTTTCACTGCAAGCTGCAGATTCCCTCCTAACAGCAAGCTTTAGGATAGGGTACTGAATTGTAACTTACTTTCGCCTAATAATGCGATTTTGGCAAAGAGAGTATCTCCCACAGGGAAGCTGCTACCATCAAATGTTTGCGCTCGTTAGACTCCCCTCTGGAAGCGCTTTCACTGCAAGCTGCAGATTCCCTCCTAACAGCAAGCTTTAGGATAGGGTACTGAATTGTAACTTACTTTCGCCTAATAATGCGATTTTGGCAAAGAGACTATAACTCGCAGGGAAGCTTCTGCCACCAAATGTTTGCCCTCATTAGACTCCCCTCTGGAAGCGCTTTCACTGCAAGCTGCAGATTCCCTCCTAACAGCAAGCTTTAGGATAGGGTACTGAATTGCAACTTACTTTCGCCTAATAATGCGATTTTGGCAAAGAGAGTATCTCCCGCAGGGAAGCTGCTACCATCAAATGTTTGCCCTCATTAGACTCCCCTCTGGAAGCGCTTTCACTGCAAGCTGCAGATTCCCTCCTAACAGCAAGGTTTAGGATAGGGTACTGAATTGTAACTTAACTGCGGCTAATAAGGCGATAAGGCAAAGAGAATATATCCCGCAGGGAAGCTGCTACCATCAAATATTTGCCCTCATTAGACTCCCCTCTGGAAGCACTTTGACTACAAGCTGCAGATTCCCTCCTAACAGCAAGCTTTAGGATAGGGTACTGAATTGTAACTTACTTTCGCCTAATAATGCGATTTTGGGAAAGAGAATATCTTCCGCAGGGAAGGTGATACCATCAAATGTTTGCCCTCATTAGACTCCCCTCCGGAAGCGCTTTCACTGCAAGCTGCAGATTCCCTCCTAACAGCAAGCTTTAGGATAGTGTCCTGAATTCTAACGTACTTTCGCCTAATGATGCGATTTTGGCAAAGAGAGTATCTCCCGCAGGGAAGCTGCTACCATCAAATGTTTGCCCTCGTTAGACTCCCCTCTGGAAGCGCTTTCACTGCAAGCTGCAGATTCCCTCCTAACAGCAAGCTTTAGGATAGGGTACTGAATTGTAACTTACTTTCGCCTAGTAATGCGATTTTGGCAAAGAGAGTATCTCCCACAGGGAAGCTGCTACCATCAAATGTTTGCCCTCGTTAGACTCCCCTCTGGAAGCGCTTTCACTGCAACCTGCAGATTCCCTCCTAACAGCAAGCTTTAGGATAGGGTACTGAATTGTAACTTACTTTCGCCTAATAATGCGATTTTGGCAAAGAGACTATAACTCGCAGGGAAGCTGCTGCCACCAAATGTTTGCCCTCATTAGACTCCCCTCTGGAAGCGCTTTCACTGCAAGCTGCAGATTCCCTCCTAACAGCAAGCTTTAGGATAGGGTACTGAATCGCAACTTACTTTCGCCTAATAATGCGATTTTGGCAAAGAGAGTATCTCCCGCAGGGAAGCTGCTACCATCAAATGTTTGCCCTCGTTAGACTCCCCTCTGGAAGCGCTTTCACTGCAAGCTGCAGATTCCCTCCTAACAGCAAGCTTTAGGATAGGGTACTGAATTGTAACTTACTTTCGCCTAATAATGCGATTTTCGAAAAGAGACTATCTCCCGCATGGAAGCTGCTACCATCAAATGTTTGCCCTCATTAGACTCCCCTCTGGAAGCGCTTTCACTGCAAGCTGCAGATTCCTTCCTAACAGCGAGCTTTAGGATAGGGTACTGAATTGTAACTTACTTTCGCCTAATAATGCGATTTTGGCAAAGAGACTATCTCCCGCAGGGAAGCTGCTACCATCAAATGTTTGCCCTCGTTAGACTCCCCTCTGGAAGCGCTTTCACTGCAAGCTGCAGATTCCCTCCTAACAGCAAGCTTTAGGATAGGGTACTGAATTGTAACTTAACAGCGGCTAATAAGGCGATAAGGCAAAGAGAATATATCCCGCAGGGAAGCTGCTACCATCAAATATTTGCCCTCATTAGACTCCCCTCTGGAAGCGCTTTCACTGCAAGCTGCAGATTCCCTCCTAACAGCAAGCTTTAGGATAGGGTACTGAATTGTAACTTACTTTCGCCTAATAAAGCGATTATGTCAAAGAGAGTATCTCCCACAGGGAAGCTGCTACCATCAAATGTTTGCCCTCGTTAGACTCCCCTCTGGAAGCGCTTTCACTGCAAGCTGCAGATTCCCTCCTAACAGCAAGCTTTAGGATAGTGTACTGAATTGTAACTTACTTTCGCCTAATAATGCGATTTTGGCAAAGAGAGTATCTCCCGCAGGGAAGCTGCTACCATCAAATGTTTGCCCTCATTAGACTCCCCTCTGGAAGCGCTTTGACTGCAAGCTGCAGATTCCCTCCTAACAGCAAGCTTTAGGATAGGGTACTGAATTGTAACTTAACTGCAGCTAATAAGGCGATTTTGGCAAAGAGAATATCTCCCGCAGGGAAGCTGCCACCATCAAATGTTTGCCCTCGTTAGACTCCCCTCTGGAAGCGCTTTCACTGCAAGCTGCAGATTCCCTCCTAACAGCAAGCTTTAGGATAGGGTACTGAATTGTAACTTAACTGCGGCTAATAAGGCGATAAGGCAAAGAGAATATATCCCGCAGGGAAGCTGCTACCATCAAATATTTGCCCTCATTAGACTCCCCTCTGGAAGCGCTTTCACTGCAAGCTGCAGATTCCCTCCTAACAGCAAGCTTTAGGATAGGGTACTGAATTGTAACTTACTTTCGCCTAATAAAGCGATTATGGCAAAGAGAGTATCTCCCACAGGGAAGCTGCTACCATCAAATGTTTGCCCTCGTTAGACTCCCCTCTGGAAGCGCTTTCACTGCAAGCTGCAGATTCCCTCCTAACAGCAAGCTTTAGGATAGTGTACTGAATTGTAACTTACTTTCGCCTAATAATGCGATTTTGGCAAAGAGAGTATCTCCCGCAGGGAAGCTGCTACCATCAAATGTTTGCCCTCATTAGACTCCCCTCTGGAAGCGCTTTGACTGCAAGCTGCAGATTCCCTCCTAACAGCAAGCTTTAGGATAGGGTACTGAATTGTATCTTAACTGCAGCTAATAAGGCGATTTTGGCAAAGAGAATATCTCCCGCAGGGAAGCTGTTACCATCAAATGTTTGCCCTCATTAGACTCCCCTCTGGAAGCGCTTTCACTGCAAGCTGCAGATTCCCTCCTAACAACAAGCTTTAGGATAGGGTACTGAATTGTAACTTACTTTCGCCTAATAATGCGATTTTGGCAAAGAGACTATCTCCCGCAGGGAAGCTGCTAACATCAAATGTTTGCCCTCATTAGACTCCCCTCTGGAAGCGCTTTCACTGCAAGCTGCAGATTCCCTCCTAACAGCAAGCTTTAGAATATGTTCCTGAATATTATCTTACTTTCGCCTAATAATGCGATTTTGGCAAAGAGAATATCTCCCGCAGGGAAGCTGCTACCATCAAATGTTTGCCCTCATTAGACTCCCCTCTGGAAGCGCTTTCACTGCAAGCTGCAGATTCCCTCCTAACAGCAAGCTTTAGGATAGGGTACTGAATTGTAACTTAACTGCGGCTAATAAGGCGATTTTGGCAAAGAGAATATCTCCCGCAGGGAAGCTGCTACCATCAAATGTTTGCCCTCATTAGACTCCCCTCTGGAAGCGCTTCGACTGCAAGCTGCAGATTCCCTCCTAACAGCAAGCTTTAGGATAGGGTACTGAATTGTAACTTTCTTTCGCCTGATAATGGGATTTTGGCAAAGAGACTATCTCCCGCAGGGAAGCTGTTACCATCAAATGTTTGCCCTCATTACACTCCCCTCTGGAAGCGCTTTCACTGCAAGCTGCAGATTCCCTCCTAACAGCAAGCTTTAGGATAGGGTACTGAATTGTAACTTAAGTGCGGCTAATAAGGCGATTTTAGCAAAGAGAATATCTCCCGCAGGGAAGCTGTTACCATCAAACGTTTGCCCTCATTAGACTCCCCTCTGGAAGCGCTTTCACTGCAAGCTGCAGATTCCCTCCTAACAGCAAGCTTTAGGATAGGGTACTGAATTGTAACTTACTTTCGCCTAATAATGCGATTTTGGCAAAGAGAGTATCTCCCGCAGGGAAGCTGTTACCATCAAACGTTTGCCCTCATTAGACTCCCCTCTGGAAGCGCTTTCACTGCAAGCTGCAGATTCCCTCCTAACAGCAAGCTTTAGGATAGGGTACTGAATTGTAACTTACTTTCGCCTAATAATGCGATTTTGGCAAAGAGAGTATCTCCCGCAGGGAAGCTGCTGCCACCAAATGTTTGCCCTCATTAGACTCCCCTCTGGAAGCGCATTCACTGCAAGCTGCAGATTCCCTCCTAACAGCAAGCTTTAGGATAGGGTACTGAATTGTAACTTCACTGCGGCTAATAATGCGATTTTGGCAAAGAGAGTATCTCCCGCAGGGAAGCTGCTACCATCAAATATTTGCCCTCATTAGACTCCCCTCTGGAAGCGCTTTCACTGCAAGCTGCAGATTCCCTCCTAACAGCAAGCTTTAGGATAGGGTACTGAATTGTAACTTACTTTCGCCTAATAATGCGATTTTTGCAAAGAGAATATCTCCCGCAGGGAAGCTGTTACCATCAAACGTTTGCCCTCATTAGACTCCCCTCTGGAAGCGCTTTCACTGCAAGCTGCAGATTCCCTCCTAACAGCAAGCTTTAGGATAGGGTACTGAATTGTATCTTACTTTCGCCTAATAATGCGATTTTGGAAAAGAGAATATCTCCCGCAGGGAAGCTGCTACCATCAAATGTTTGCCCTCATTAGACTCCCCTCTGGAAGCGCTTTCACTGCAAGCTGCAGATTCCCTCCTAACAGCAAGCTTTAGGATAGGGTACTGAATTGTAACTAAACTGCGGCTAATAAGGAGATTTTGGCAAAGAGAGTATCTCCCGCAGGGAAGCTGCTACCATAAAATGTTTGCCCTCATTAGACTCCCCTCTGGAAGCGCTTTCACTGCAAGCTGCAGATTCCCTCCTAACAGCAAGCTTTAGGATAGGGTACTGAATTGTATCTTACTTTCGCCTAATAAAGCGATTTTGGCAAAGAGAGTATCTCCCGCAGGGAAGCTGCTACCATCAAATGTTTGCCCTCATTAGACTCCCCTCTGGAAGCGCTTTCACTGCAAGCTGCAGATTCCGTCCTAACAGCAAGCTTTAGGATAGGGTACTGAATTGTAACTTAACTGCGGCTAATAAGGCGATTTTGGCAAAGAGACTATATCCCGCAGGGAAGCTGCTACCATCAAATGTTTGCCCTCATTACACTCCCCTCTGGAATTGCTTTCACTGCAAGCTGCAGATTCCTTCCTAACAGCAAGCTTTAGGATAGGGTACTGAATTGTAACTTACTTTCGCCTAATAATGCGATTTTGGCAAAGAGAGTATCTCCCGCAGGGAAGCTACTACCATCAAATGTTTGCCCTCGTTAGACTCCCCTCTGGAAGCGCTTTCACTGCAAGCTGCAGATTCCCTCCTAACAGCAAGCTTTAGGATAGGGTACTGAATTGTAACTTAACTGCGGCTAATAAGGCGATTTTGGCAAAGAGAGTATCTCCCGCAGGGAAGCTGCTACCATCAAATGTTTGCCCTCATTAGACTCCCCTCTGGAAGCGCTTTCACTGCAAGCTGCAGATTCCCTCCTAACAGCAAGCTTTAGGATAGGGTACTGAATTGTAACTTACTTTCGCCTAATAATGCGATTTTGGCAAAGAGAGTATCTCCCGCAGGGAAGCTGCTACCATCAAATGTTTGCCCTCATTAGACTCCCCTCTGGAAGCGCTTTCACTGCAAGCTGCAGATTCCCTCCTAACAGCAAGCTTTAGAATAGGGTACTGAATTGTAACTTACTTTCGCCTAATAATGCCATTTTGGCAAAGAGACTATAACTCGCAGGGAAGCTGCTGCCACCAAATGTTTGCCCTCATTAGACTCCCCTCTGGAAGCGCTTTCACTGCAAGCTGCAGATTCCCTCCTAACAGCAAGCTTTAGGATAGGGTACTGAATTGTAACTTACTTTCGCCTAATAATGCGATTTTTGCAAAGAGACTGTCTCCCGCAGGGAAGCTGCTACCATCAAATGTTTGCCCTCATTAGACTCCCCTCTGGAAGCGCTTTCACTGCAAGCTGCAGATTCCCTCCTAACAGCAAGCTTTAGGATAGGGTACTGAATTGTAACTTAGCTGCGGCTAATAAGGCGATTTTGGCAAAGAGAGTATCTCCCGCAAGGAAGCTGCTACCATCAAGTGTTTGCCCTCATTAGACTCCCCTCTGGAAGCGCTTTCACTGCAAGCTGCAGATTCCCTCCTAACAGCAAGCTTTAGGATAGGGTACTGAATTGTAACTTACTTACGCCTAATAAAGCGATTATGGGAAAGAGAGTATCTCCCGCAGGGAAGCTGCTACCATCAAATGTTTGCCCTCATTAGACTCCCCTCTGGAAGCGCTTTCACTGCAAGCTGCAGATTCCCTCCTAACAGCAAGCTTTAGGATAGGGTACTGAATTGTAACTTACTTTTGCCTAATAAGTCGTTTTTATCAAAGAGAGTATCTCCCACAGGGAAGCTGCTACCATCAAATGTTTGCCCTCGTTAGACTCCCCTCTGGAAGCGCTTTCACTGCAAGCTGCAGATTCCCTCCTAACAGCAAGCTTTAGGATAGGGTACTGAATTGTAACTTACTTTCGCCTAATAAGTCGTTTTTATCAAAGAGAGTATCTCCCACAGGGAAGCTGCTACCATCAAATGTTTGCCCTCGTTAGACTCCCCTCTGGAAGCGCTTTCACTGCAAGCTGCAGATTCCCTCCTAACAGCAAGCTTTAGGATAGGGTACTGAATTGTAACTTACTTTCGCCTAATAATGCGATTTTATCAAAGAGAGTATCTCCCGCAGGAATGCTGCTACCATCAAATGCTTCCCCTCATTAGACTCCCCTCTGGAAGCGCTTTCACTGCAAGCTGCAGATTCCCTCCTAACAGCAAGCTTTATGATAGGGTACTGAATTGTAACTTCACTGCGGCTAATAATGCGATTTTGGCAAAGAGAGTATCTCCCGCAGGGAAGCTGCTACCATCAAATATTTGCCCTCATTAGACTCCCCTCTGGAAGCGCTTTCACTGCAAGCTGCAGATTCCCTCCTAACAGCAAGCTTTAGGATAGGGTACTGAATTGTAACTTACTTTCGCCTAATAATGCGATTTTGGCAAAGAGAGTATCTCCCGCAGGGAAGCTGCTACCATCAAATGTTTGCCCTCATTAGACTCCCCTCTGGAAGCGCTTTCACTGCAAGCTGCAGATTCCCTCCTAACAGCAAGCTTTAGGATAGGGTACTGAATTGTAACTTACTTTCGCCTAATAATGCGATTTTGGCAAAGAGAGTATCTCCCGCAGGGAAGCTGCTACCATCAAATGTTTGCCCTCATTAGACTCCCCTCTGGAAGCGCTTTCACTGCAAGCTGCAGATTCCTTCCTAACAGCAAGCTTTAGGATAGGGTACTGAATTGTAACTTAACTGCGGCTAATGTGGCGATTTTGGCAAAGAGACTATCTCCCGCAGGGAAGCTGCTACCATCAAATGTTTGCCCTCATTAGACTCCCCTCTGGAAGCGCTTTCACTGCAAGCTGCAGATTCCCTCCTAACAGCAAGCTTTAGGATAGGGTACTGAATTGTAACTAAACTGCGGCTTATAAGGCGATTTTGGCAAAGAGAGTATCTCCCGCAGGGAAGCTGCTACCATCAAATGTTTGCCCTCATTAGACTCCCCTCTGGAAGCGCTTTCACTGCAAGCTGCAGATTCCCTCCTAAGAGCAAGCTTTAGGATAGGGTACTGAATTGTATCTTACTTTCGCCTAATAAAGCGATTTTGGCAAAGAGAGTATCTCCCGCAGGGAAGCTGCTACCATCAAATCTTTGCCCTCATTAGACTCCCCTCTGGAAGCGCTTTCACTGCAAGCTGCAGATTCCCTCCTAACAGCAAGCTTTAGGATAGGGTACTGAATTGTAACTTAACTGCGGCTAATAAGGCGATTTTGGCAAAGAGACTATATCCCGCAGGGAAGATGCTACCATCAAATGTTTGCCCTCATTACACTCCCCTCTGGAATTGCTTTCACTGCAAGCTGCAGATTCCTTCCTAACAGCAAGCTTTAGGATAGGGTACTGAATTGTAACTTACTTTCGCCTAATAATGCGATTTTGGCAAAGAGAGTATCTCCCGCAGGGAAGCTGCTACCATCAAATGTTTGCCCTCATTAGACTCCCCTCTGGAAGCGCTTTCACTGCAAGCTGCAGATTCCCTCCTAACAGCAAGCTTTAGGATAGGGTACTGAATTGTAACTTACTTTCGCCTAATAATGCGATTTTGGCAAAGAGAGTATCTCCCGCAGGGAAGCTGCTACCATCAAATGTTTGCCCTCATTAGACTCCCCTCTGGAAGCGCTTTCACTGCAAGCTGCAGATTCCCTCCTAACAGCAAGCTTTAGGATAGGGTACTGAATTGTAACTTACTTTCGCCTAATAATGCGATTTTTGCAAAGAGACTGTCTCCCACAGGGAAGCTGTTACCATCAAACGTTTGCCCTCATTAGACTCCCCTCTGGAAGCGCTTTCACTGCAAGCTGCAGATTCCCTCCTAACAGCAAGCTTTAGGATAGGGTACTGAATTGTATCTTACTTTCGCCTAATAATGCGATTTTGGAAAAGAGAATATCTCCCGCAGGGAAGCTGTTACCATCAAATGTTTGCCCTCATTAGACTCCCCTCTGGAAGCGCTTTCACTGCAAGCTGCAGATTCCCTCCTAACAGCAAGCTTTAGGATAGGGTACTGAATTGTAACTTACTTTCGCCTAATAATGCGATTTTGGCAAAGAGAGTATCTCCCGCAGGGAAGCTGCTACCATCAAATGTTTGCCCTCATTAGACTCCCCTCTGGAAGCGCTTTCACTGCAAGCTGCAGATTCCCTCCTAACAGCAAGCTTTAGGATAGGGTACTGAATTGTAACTTACTTTCACCTAATAATGCGATTTTGGCAAAGAGAGTATCTCCCGCAGGGAAGCTGCTACCATCAAATATTTGCCCTCATTAGACTCCCCTCTGGAAGCGCTTTCACTGCAAGCTGCAGATTCCCTCCTAACAGCAAGCTTTAGGATAGGGTACTGAATTGTAACTTATCTGCGGCTAATAAGGCGATTATGGGAAAGAGAATATCTCCCGCAGGGAAGCTGCTACCATCAAATGTTTGCCCTCATTAGACTCCCCTCTGGAAGCGCTTTCACTGCAAGCTGCAGATTCCCTCCTAACAGCAAGCTTTAGGATAGGGTACTGAATTGTAACTTACTTTCGCCTAATAATGCGATTTTGGCAAAGAGAGTATCTCCCGCAGGGAAGCTGCTACCATCAAATGTTTGCCCTCATTAGACTCCCCTCTGGAAGCGCTTTCACTGCAACCTGCAGATTCCCTCCTAACAGCAAGCTTTAGGATAGGGTACTGAATTGTAACTTAACTGCGGCTAATAAGGCAAAATTGGAAAAGAGATTATATCCCGCAGGGAAGCTGCTACCATCAAACGTTTGCCCTCGTTAGACTCCCCTCTGGAAGCGCTTTCACTGCAAGCTGCAGATTCCCTCCTAACAGCTAGCTTTAGGATAGGGTACTGAATTGAAACTTACTTTCGCATAATATTGCGATTTTGGCAAAGAGAGTATCTCCCGCAGGGAAGCTGCTACCATCAAATTTTTGCCCTCATTAGACTCCCCTCTGGAAGCGCTTTCACTGCAAGCTGCAGATTCCCTCCTAACAGCAAGCTTTAGCATAGGGTACTGAATTGTAACTTAACTGCGGCTAATAAGGCGATTTTGGCAAAGAGAATATCTCCCGCAGGGAAGCTCTTACCATCAAATGTTTGCCCTCATTAGACTCCCCTCTGGAAGCGCTTTCACTGCAAGCTGCAGATTCCCTCCTAACAGCAAGCTTTAGGATAGGGTACTGAATTGTAACTTACTTACGCCTAATAAAGCGATTATGGGAAAGAGAGTATCTCCCGCAGGGAAGCTGCTACCATCAAATGTTTGCCCTCATTAGACTCCCCTCTGGAAGCGCTTTCACTGCAAGCTGCAGATTCCCTCCTAACAGCAAGCTTTAGGATAGGGTACTGAATTGTAACTTACTTTTGCCTAATAAGTCGTTTTTATCAAAGAGAGTATCTCCCACAGGGAAGCTGCTACCATCAAATGTTTGCCCTCGTTAGACTCCCCTCTGGAAGCGCTTTCACTGCAAGCTGCAGATTCCCTCCTAACAGCAAGCTTTAGGATAGGGTACTGAATTGTAACTTACTTTCGCCTAATGAGTCGTTTTTATCAAAGAGAGTATCTCCCACAGGGAAGCTGCTACCATCAAATGTTTGCCCTCGTTAGACTCCCCTCTGGAAGCGCTTTCACTGCAAGCTGCAGATTCCCTCCTAACAGCAAGCTTTAGGATAGGGTACTGAATTGTAACTTACTTTCGCCTAATAATGCGATTTTATCAAAGAGAGTATCTCCCACAGGGAAGCTGCTACCATCAAATGTTTGCCCTCGTTAGACTCCCCTCTGGAAGCGCTTTCACTGCAAGCTGCAGATTCCCTCCTAACAGCAAGTTTATGATAGGGTACTGAATTGTAACTTAACTGTGGCTAATAATGCGATTTTGGAAAAGAGAGTATCTCCCGCAGGGAAGCTGCTACCATCAAGTGTTTGCCCTCGTTAGACTCCCCTCTGGAAGCGCTTTCACTGCAAGCTGCAGATTCCCTCCTAACAGCAAGCTTTAGGATAGGGTACTGAATTGTAACTTACTTACGCCTAATAAAGCGATTATGGGAAAGAGGGTATCTCCCGCAGGGAAGCTGCTACCATCAAATGTTTGCCCTCATTAGACTCCCCTCTGGAAGCGCTTTCACTGCAAGCTGCAGATTCCCTCCTAACAGCAAGCTTTAGGATAGGGTACTGAATTGTAACTTACTTTTGCCTAATAAGTCGTTTTTATCAAAGAGAGTATCTCCCACAGGGAAGCTGCTACCATCAAATGTTTGCCCTCGTTAGACTCCCCTCTGGAAGCGCTTTCACTGCAAGCTGCAGATTCCCTCCTAACAGCAAGCTTTAGGATAGGGTACTGAATTGTAACTTACTTTCGCCTAATAAGTCGTTTTTATCAAAGAGAGTATCTCCCACAGGGAAGCTGCTACCATCAAATGTTTGCCCTCGTTAGACTCCCCTCTGGAAGCGCTTTCACTGCAAGCTGCAGATTCCCTCCTAACAGCAAGCTTTAGGATAGGGTACTGAATTGTAACTTACTTTCGCCTAATAATGCGATTTTATCAAAGAGAGTATCTCCCGCAGGAATGCTGCTACCATCAAATGCTTCCCCTCATTAGACTCCCCTCTGGAAGCGCTTTCACTGCAAGCTGCAGATTCCCTCCTAACAGCAAGCTTTAGGATAGGGTACTGAATTGTAACTTCACTGCGGCTAATAATGCGATTTTGGCAAAGAGAGTATCTCCCGCAGGGTAGCTGCTACCATCAAATGTTTGCCCTCATTAGACTCCCCTCTGGAAGCGCTTTCACTGCAAGCTGCAGATTCCCTCCTAACAGCAAGCTTTAGGATAGGGTACTGAATTGTATCTTACTTTCGCCTAATAATGCGATTTTGGCAAAGAGAGTATCTCCCGCAGGGAAGCTGCTACCATCAAATGTTTGCCCTCATTAGACTCCCCTCTGGAAGCGCTTTCACTGCAAGCTGCAGATTCCCTCCTAACAGCAAGCTTTAGGATAGGGTACTGAATTGTAACTTACTTTCGCCTAATAATGCGATTTTGGCAAAGAGAGTATCTCCCGCAGGGAAGCTGCTACCATCAAATGTTTGCCCTCATTAGACTCCCCTCTGGAAGCGCTTTCACTGCAAGCTGCAGATTCCCTCCTAACAGCAAGCTTTAGGATAGGGTACTGAATTGTAACTAAACTGCGGCTAATAAGGCGATTTTGGCAAAGAGAGTATCTCCCGCAGGGAAGCTGCTACCATCAAATGTTTGCCCTCATTAGACTCCCCTCTGGAAGCGCTTTCACTGCAAGCTGCAGATTCCCTCCTAACAGCAAGCTTTAGGATAGGGTACTGAATTGTATCTTACTTTCGCCTAATAAAGCGATTTTGGCAAAGAGAGTATCTCCCGCAGGGAAGCTGCTACCATCAAATCTTTGCCCTCATTAGACTCCCCTCTGGAAGCGCTTTCACTGCAAGCTGCAGATTCCCTCCTAACAGCAAGCTTTAGGATAGGGTACTGAATTGTAACTTAACTGCGGCTAATAAGGCGATTTTTGCAAAGAGACTATATCCCGCAGGGAAGATGCTACCATCAAATGTTTGCCCTCATTACACTCCCCTCTGGAAGCGCTTTCACTGCAAGCTGCAGATTCCCTCCTAACAGCTAGCTTTAGGATAGGGTACTGAATTGAAACTTACTTTCGCATAATATTGCGATTTTGGCAAAGAGAGTATCTCCCGCAGGGAAGCTGCTACCATCAAATTTTTGCCCTCATTAGACTCCCCTCTGGAAGCGCTTTCACTGCAAGCTGCAGATTCCTTCCTAACAGCAAGCTTTAGCATATGGTACTGAATTGTAACTTAACTGCGGCTAATAAGGCGATTTTGGCAAAGAGAATATCTCCCGCAGGGAAGCTCTTACCATCAAATGTTTGCCCTCATTAGACTCCCCTCTGGAAGCGCTTTCACTGCAAGCTGCAGATTCCCTCCTAACAGCAAGCTTTAGGATAGGGTACTGAATTGTAACTTACTTACGCCTAATAAAGCGATTATGGGAAAGAGAGTATCTCCCGCAGGGAAGCTGCTACCATCAAATGTTTGCCCTCATTAGACTCCCCTCTGGAAGCGCTTTCACTGCAAGCTGCAGATTCCCTCCTAACAGCAAGCTTTAGGATAGGGTACTGAATTGTAACTTACTTTTGCCTAATAAGTCGTTTTTATCAAAGAGAGTATCTTCCACAGGGAAGCTGCTACCATCAAATGTTTGCCCTCGTTAGACTCCCCTCTGGAAGCGCTTTCACTGCAAGCTGCAGATTCCCTCCTAACAGCAAGCTTTAGGATAGGGTACTGAATTGTAACTTACTTTCGCCTAATGAGTCGTTTTTATCAAAGAGAGTATCTCCCACAGGGAAGCTGCTACCATCAAATGTTTGCCCTCGTTAGACTCCCCTCTGGAAGCGCTTTCACTGCAAGCTGCAGATTCCCTCCTAACAGCAAGCTTTAGGATAGGGTACTGAATTGTAACTTACTTTCGCCTAATAATGCGATTTTATCAAAGAGACTATATCCCACAGGGAAGCTGCTACCATCAAATGTTTGCCCTCGTTAGACTCCCCTCTGGAAGCGCTTTCACTGCAAGCTGCAGATTCCCTCCTAACAGCAAGTTTATGATAGGGTACTGAATTGTAACTTAACTGCGGCTAATAATGCGATTTTGGAAAAGAGAGTATCTCCCGCAGGGAAGCTGCTACCATCAAGTGTTTGCCCTCGTTAGACTCCCCTCTGGAAGCGCTTTCACTGCAAGCTGCAGATTCCCTCCTAACAGCAAGCTTTAGGATAGGGTACTGAATTGTAACTTACTTACGCCTAATAAAGCGATTATGGGAAAGAGAGTATCTCCCGCAGGGAAGCTGCTACCATCAAATGTTTGCCCTCATTAGACTCCCCTCTGGAAGCGCTTTCACTGCAAGCTGCAGATTCCCTCCTAACAGCAAGCTTTAGGATAGGGTACTGAATTGCAACTTACTTTTGCCTAATAAGTCGTTTTTATCAAAGAGAGTATCTCCCACAGGGAAGCTGCTACCATCAAATGTTTGCCCTCGTTAGACTCCCCTCTGGAAGCGCTTTCACTGCAAGCTGCAGATTCCCTCCTAACAGCAAGCTTTAGGATAGGGTACTGAATTGTAACTTACTTTCGCCTAATAAGTCGTTTTTATCAAAGAGAGTATCTCCCACAGGGAAGCTGCTACCATCAAATGTTTGCCCTCGTTAGACTCCCCTCTGGAAGCGCTTTCACTGCAAGCTGCAGATTCCCTCCTAACAGCAAGCTTTAGGATAGGGTACTGAATTGTAACTTACTTTCGCCTAATAATGCGATTTTATCAAAGAGAGTATCTCCCGCAGGAATGCTGCTACCATCAAATGCTTCCCCTCATTAGACTCCCCTCTGGAAGCGCTTTCACTGCAAGCTGCAGATTCCCTCCTAACAGCAAGCTTTAGGATAGGGTACTGAATTGTAACTTCACTGCGGCTAATAATGCGATTTTGGCAAAGAGAGTATCTCCCGCAGGGTAGCTGCTACCATCAAATGTTTGCCCTCATTAGACTCCCCTCTGGAAGCGCTTTCACTGCAAGCTGCAGATTCCCTCCTAACAGCAAGCTTTAGGATAGGGTACTGAATTGTATCTTACTTTCGCCTAATAATGCGATTTTGGCAAAGAGAGTATCTCCCGCAGGGAAGCTGCTACCATCAAATGTTTGCCCTCATTAGACTCCCCTCTGGAAGCGCTTTCACTGCAAGCTGCAGATTCCCTCCTAACAGCAAGCTTTAGGATAGGGTACTGAATTGTAACTTACTTTCGCCTAATAATGCGATTTTGGCAAAGAGAGTATCTCCCGCAGGGAAGCTGCTACCATCAAATGTTTGCCCTCATTAGACTCCCCTCTGGAAGCGCTTTCACTGCAAGCTGCAGATTCCCTCCTAACAGCAAGCTTTAGGATAGGGTACTGAATTGTAACTAAACTGCGGCTAATAAGGCGATTTTGGCAAAGAGAGTATCTCCCGCAGGGAAGCTGCTACCATCAAATGTTTGCCCTCATTAGACTCCCCTCTGGAAGCGCTTTCACTGCAAGCTGCAGATTCCCTCCTAACAGCAAGCTTTAGGATAGGGTACTGAATTGTATCTTACTTTCGCCTAATAAAGCGATTTTGGCAAAGAGAGTATCTCCCGCAGGGAAGCTGCTACCATCAAATCTTTGCCCTCATTAGACTCCCCTCTGGAAGCGCTTTCACTGCAAGCTGCAGATTCCCTCCTAACAGCAAGCTTTAGGATAGGGTACTGAATTGTAACTTAACTGCGGCTAATAAGGCGATTTTTGCAAAGAGACTATATCCCGCAGGGAAGATGCTACCATCAAATGTTTGCCCTCATTACACTCCCCTCTGGAATTGCTTTCACTGCAAGCTGCAGATTCCTTCCTAACAGCAAGCTTTAGGATAGGGTACTGAATTGTAACTTACTTTCGCCTAATAATGCGATTTTGGAAAAGAGAGTATCTCCCGCAGGGAAGCTGCTACCATCAAATGTTTGCCCTCATTAGACTCCCCTCTGGAAGCGCTTTCACTGCAAGCTGCAGATTCCCTCCTAACAGCAAGCTTTAGGATAGGGTACTGAATTGTAACTTATCTGCGGCTAATAAGGCGATTATGGGAAAGAGAATATCTCCCGCAGGGAAGCTGCTACCATCAAATGTTTGCCCTCATTAGACTCCCCTCTGGAAGCGCTTTCACTGCAAGCTGCAGATTCCCTCCTAACAGCAAGCTTTAGGATAGGGTACTGAATTGTAACTTACTTTCGCCTACTAATGCGATTTTGGCAAAGAGAGTATCTCCCGCAGGGAAGCTGCTACCATCAAATGTTTGCCCTCATTAGACTCCCCTCTGGAAGCGCTTTCACTGCAACCTGCAGATTCCCTCCTAACAGCAAGCTTTAGGATAGGGTACTGAATTGTAACTTAAATGCGGCTAATAAGGCAAAATTGGAAAAGAGATTATATCCCGCAGGGAAGCTGCTACCATCAAACGTTTGCCCTCGTTAGACTCCCCTCTGGAAGCGCTTTCACTGCAAGCTGCAGATTCCCTCCTAACAGCTAGCTTTAGGATAGGGTACTGAATTGAAACTTACTTTCGCATTATATTGCGATTTTGGCAAAGAGAGTATCTCCCGCAGGGAAGCTGCTACCATCAAATGTTTGCCCTCATTAGACTCCCCTCTGGAAGCGCTTTCACTGCAAGCTGCAGATTCCCTCCTAACAGCAAGCTTTAGCATAGGGTACTGAATTGTAACTTAACTGCGGCTAATAAGGCGATTTTGGCAAAGAGAATATCTCCCGCAGGGAAGCTCTTACCATCAAATGTTTGCCCTCGTTAGACTCCCCTCTGGAAGCGCTTTCACTGCAAGCTGCAGATTCCCTCCTAACAGCAAGCTTTAGGATAGGGTACTGAATTGTAACTTACTTACGCCTAATAAAGCGATTATGGGAAAGAGAGTATCTCCCGCAGGGAAGCTGCTATCATCAAATGTTTGCCCTCATTAGACTCCCCTCTGGAAGCGCTTTCACTGCAAGCTGCAGATTCCCTCCTAACAGCAAGCTTTAGGATAGGGTACTGAATTGTAACTTACTTTTGCCTAATAAGTCGTTTTTATCAAAGAGAGTATCTCCCACAGGGAAGCTGCTACCATCAAATGTTTGCCCTCGTTAGACTCCCCTCTGGAAGCGCTTTCACTGCAAGCTGCAGATTCCCTCCTAACAGCAAGCTTTAGGATAGGGTACTGAATTGTAACTTACTTTCGCCTAATGAGTCGTTTTTATCAAAGAGAGTATCTCCCACAGGGAAGCTGCTACCATCAAATGTTTGCCCTCGTTAGACTCCCCTCTGGAAGCGCTTTCACTGCAAGCTGCAGATTCCCTCCTAACAGCAAGCTTTAGGATAGGGTACTGAATTGTAACTTACTTTCGCCTAATAATGCGATTTTATCAAAGAGAGTATCTCCCACAGGGAAGCTGCTACCATCAAATGTTTGCCCTCGTTAGACTCCCCTCTGGAAGCGCTTTCACTGCAAGCTGCAGATTCCCTCCTAACAGCAAGTTTATGATAGGGTACTGAATTGTAACTTAACTGCGGCTAATAATGCGATTTTGGAAAAGAGAGTATCTCCCGCAGGGAAGCTGCTACAATCAAGTGTTTGCCCTCGTTAGACTCCCCTCTGGAAGCGCTTTCACTGCAAGCTGCAGATTCCCTCCTAACAGCAAGCTTTAGGATAGGGTACTGAATTGTAACTTACTTTTGCCTAATAATGCGATTTTGGCAAAGAGAGTGTCTCCCGCAGGGAAGCTGCTACCATCAAATGTTTGCCCTCATTAGACTCCCCTCTGGAAGCGCTTTCACTGCAAGCTGCAGATTCCCTCATAACTGCTAGCTTTAGGATAGGGTGCTGAATTGTAACTTACTTTCGCCTAATAATGCGATATTGGCAAAGAGAGTATCTCCCGCAGGAATGCTGCTACCATCAAATGCTTCCCCTCATTAGACTCCCCTCTGGAAGCGCTTTCACTGCAAGCTGCAGATTCCCTCCTAACAGCAAGCTTTAGGATAGGGTACTGAATTGTATCTTACTTTCGCATAATAATGCGTTTTTAGCAAAGAGACTATCTCCCGCAGGGAAGCTGCTACCATCAAATGTTTCCCCTCATTAGACTCCCCTCTGGAAGCGCTTTCTCTGCAAGCTGCAGATTCCCTCCTAACAGCAAGCTTTAGGATAGGGTACTGAATTGTAACTTACTTACGCCTAATAATGCGATTTTGGCAAAGAGAGTATCTCCCGCAGGAATGCTGCTACCATCAAATGTTTGCCCTCATTAGACTCCCCTCTGGAAGCGCTTTCACTGCAAGCTGCAGATTCCCTCCTAACAGCAAGCTTTAGGATAGGGTACTGAATTGTAACTCACTTTCGCCTAATAATGCGATTATGGCAAAGAGAGTATCTCCCACAGGGAAGCTGCTACCATCAAATGTTGGCTCTCGTTAGATTCCTCTCTTGAAGCACTTTCACTGCAAGCTGCAGATTCCCTCCTAACAGCAAGCTTTAGGATAGGGTACTGAATTGTAACTTACTTTCGCCTAATAATGCGATTGTGGCAAAGAGAGTATCTCCCGCAAGGAAGCTGCTACCATCAAGTGTTGGCCCTCATTAGACTCCCCTCTGGAAGCGCTTTCACTGCAAGCTGCAGATTCCCTCCTAACAGCAAGCTTTAGGATAGGGTACTGAATTGTAACTTACTTTCGCCTAATACTGCGATTTTGGCAAAGAGAGTGTCTCCCGCAGGGAAGCTGCTACCATCAAATGTTTGCCCTCATTAGACTCCCCTCTGGAAGCGCTTTCACTGCAAGCTGCAGATTCCCTCATAACTGCTAGCTTTAGGATAGTGTACTGAATTGTAACTTACTTTCGCCTAATAATGCGATTTTGGCAAAGAGAGTATCTCCCGCAGGGAAGCTGCTACCATCAAATGTTTGCCCTCATTAGACTCCCCTCTGGAAGCGCTTTCACTGCAAGCTGCAGATTCCCTCATAACTGCTAGCTTTAGGATAGTGTGCTGAATTGTAACTTACTTTCGCCTAATAATGCGATTTTGGCAAAGAGAGTATCTCCCGCAGGAATGCTGCTACCATCAAATGCTTCCCCTCATTAGACTCCCCTCTGGAAGCGCTTTCACTGCAAGCTGCAGATTCCCTCCTAACAGCAAGCTTTAGGATAGGGTACTGAATTGTAACTTACTTTCGCCTAATACTGCGATTTTGGCAAAGAGAGTGTCTCCCGCAGGGAAGATGCTACCATCAAATGTTTGCCCTCATTAGACTCCCCTCTGGAAGCGCTTTCACTGCAAGCTGCAGATTCTCTCTTAACTGCTAGCTTTAGGATAAGGTACTGAATTGTAACTTACTTTCGCCTAATAATGCGATTTTGGCAAAGAGAGTATCTCCCGCAGGGAAGCTGCTACCATCAAATGTTTGCCCTCATTAGACTCCCCTCTGGAAGCGCTTTCACTGCAAGCTGCAGATTCCCTCATAACTGCTAGCTTTAGGATAGTGTGCTGAATTGTAACTTACTTTCGCATAATAATGCGATTTGGGCAAAGAGAGTATCTCCCGCAGGAATGCTGCTACCATCAAATGCTTCCCCTCATTAGACTCCCCTCTGGAAGCGCTTTCACTGCAAGCTGCAGATTCCCTCCTAACAGCAAGCTTTAGGATAGTGTACTGAATTGTAACTTACTTTCGCCTAATACTGCGATTTTGGCAAAGAGAGTGTCTCCCGCAGGGAAGATGCTACCATCAAATGTTTGCCCTCATTAGACTCCCCTCTGGAAGCGCTTTCACTGCAAGCTGCAGATTCCCTCATAACTGCTAGCTTTAGGATAAGGTACTGAATTGTAACTTACTTTCGCCTAATAATGCGATTTTGGCAAAGAGAGTATCTCCCGCAGGGAAGCTGCTACCATCAAATCTTTGCCCTCATTAGACTCCCCTCTGGAAGCGCTTTCACTGCAAGCTGCAGATTCCCTCCTAACAGCAAGCTTTAGGATAGGGTACTGAATTGTAACTTATCTGCGGCTAATAAGGCGATTTTGGAAAAGAGAATATCTCCCGCAGGGAAGCTGCTACCATCAAATGTTTGCCCTCATTAGACTCCCCTCTGGAAGCGCTTTCACTGCAAGCTGCAGATTCCCTCCTAACAGCAAGCTTTAGGATAGGGTACTGAATTGTAACTTATCTGCGGCTAATAAGGCGATTTTGGGAAAGAGAATATCTCCAGCAGGGAAGCTGCTACCATCAAATGTTTGCCCTCATTAGACTCCCCTCTGGAAGCGCTTTCACTGCAAGCTGCAGATTCCCTCCTAACAGCAAGCTTTAGGATAGTGTACTGAATTGTAACTTACTTACGCCTAATAAAGCGATTATGGGAAAGAGAGTATCTCCCGCAGGGAAGCTGCTACCATCAAATGTTTGCCCTCATTAGACTCCCCTCTGGAAGCGCTTTCACTGCAAGCTGCAGATTCCCTCCTAACAGCAAGCTTTAGGATAGGGTACTGAATTGTAACTTACTTTTGCCTAATAAGTCGTTTTTATCAAAGAGAGTATCTCCCACAGGGAAGCTGCTACCATCAAATGTTTGCCCTCATTAGACTCCCCTCTGGAAGCGCTTTCACTGCAAGCTGCAGATTCCCTCCTAACAGCAAGCTTTAGGATAGGGTACTGAATTGTATCTTAACTGCGGCTAATAATTATGGCAAAGAGAGTATCTCCCGCAGGGAAGCTGCTACCATCAAATGTTTGCCCTCGTTAGACTCCCCTCTGGAAGCGCTTTCACTGCAAGCTGCAGATTCCCTCCTAACAGCAAGCTTTAGGATAGAGTACTGAATTGTAACTTAACTGCGGCTAATTATGCCAAATTGGAAAAGAGATTATCTCCCGCAGGGAAGCTGCTACCATCAAATGCTGGCTCTCATTAGATTCCTCTCTTGAAGCACTTTCACTGCAAGCTGCAGATTCCCTCCTAACAGCAAGCTTTAGGATAGGGTCCTGAATTGTAACTTACTTTCGCCTAATAATGCGATTTTGGAAAAGAGAGTATCTCCCGCAGGGAAGCTGCTACCATCAAATGTTTGCCCTCATTAGACTCCCCTCTGGAAGCGCTTTCACTGCAAGCTGCAGATTCCCTCCTAACAGCAAGCTTTAGGATAGTGTACTGAATTGTAACTTACTTTTGCCTAATAAGTCGTTTTTATCAAAGAGATTATCTCCCACAGGGAAGCTGCTACCATCAAATGTTTGCCCTCGTTAGACTCCCCTCTGGAAGCGCTTTCACTGCAAGCTGCAGATTCCCTCCTAACAGCAAGCTTTAGGATAGGGTACTGAATTGTAACTTACTTTCGCCTAATAAGTCGTTTTTATCAAAGAGAGTATCTCCCACAGGGAAGCTGCTACCATCAAATGTTTGCCCTCGTTAGACTCCCCTCTGGAAGCGCTTTCACTGCAAGCTGCAGATTCCCTCCTAACAGCAAGCTTTAGGATAGGGTATTGAATTGTAACTTAACTGCGGCTAAAAAGGCCACTTTGGTAAAGAGAGTATCTCCCGCAGGGAAGCTGCTACCATCAAATGTTTGCCCTCATTAGACTCCCCTCTGGAAGCGCTTTCACTGCAAGCTGCAGATTCCCTCCTAACAGCAAGCTTTAGGATAGGGTACTGAATTGTAACTTAACTGCGGCTAAAAAGGCCATTTTGGCAAAGAGACTATCTCCCGCAGGGAAGCTGCTACCATCAAATGCTGGCTCTCATTAGATTCCTCTCTTGAAGCACTTTCACTGCAAGCTGCAGATTCCCTCCTAACAGCAAGCTTTAGGATAGGGTACTGAATTGTAACTTACTTTTGCCTAATAATGCGATTTTGGCAAAGAGAGTATCTCCCGCAAGGAAGATGCTACCATCAAGTGTTTGCCCTCATTAGACTCCCCTCTGGAAGCGCTTTCACTGCAAGCTGCAGATTCCCTCCTAACAGCAAGCTTTAGGATAGTGTACTGAATTGTAACTTACTTACGCCTAATAAAGCGATTATGGCAATGAGAATATCTCCCGCAGGGAAGCTGCTACCATCAAATGTTTGCCCTCATTAGACTCCCCTCTGGAAGCGCTTTCACTGCAAGCTGCAGATTCCCTCCTAACAGCAAGCTTTAGGATAGGGTACTGAATTGTAACTTACTTTTGCCTAATAAGTCGTTTTTATCAAAGAGAGTATCTCCCACAGGGAAGCTGCTACCATCAAATGTTTGCCCTCGTTAGACTCCCCTCTGGAAGCGCTTTCACTGCAAGCTGCAGATTCCCTCCTAACAGCAAGCTTTAGGATAGGGTACTGAATTGTAACTTACTTTCGCCTAATAAGTCGTTTTTATCAAAGAGAGTATCTCCCACAGGGAAGCTGCTACCATCAAATGTTTGCCCTCGTTAGACTCCCCTCTGGAAGCGCTTTCACTGCAAGCTGCAGATTCCCTCCTAACAGCAAGCTTTAGGATAGGGTACTGAATTGTAACTTACTTTCGCCTAATAAGGCGATTTTGGAAAAGAGAGTATCTCCCGCAGGGAAGCTGCTACCATCAAATGATGGCTCTCGTTAGATTCCTCTCTTGAAGCACTTTACTGCAAGCTGCAGATTCCCTCCTAACAGCAAGCTTTAGGATAGGGTACTGAATTGTAACTTACTTTCGCCTAATAATGCGATTTTGACAAAGAGAATATCTCTCGCAAGGAAGCTGCTACCATCAAGTGTTTGCCCTCATTAGACTCCCCTCTGGAAGCCCTTTGACTGCAAGCTGCAGATTCCCTCCTAACAGCAAGCTTTAGGATAGGGTACTGAATTGTAACTTACTTTCGCCTAATAATGCGATTATGGCAAAGAGAGTATCTCCCGCAGGGTAGCTGCTACCATCAAATGCTGGCTCTCGTTAGATTCCTCTCTTGAAGCACTTTCACTGCAAGCTGCAGATTCCCTCCTAACAGCAAGCTTTAGGATAGGGTACTGAATTGTAACTTACTTTCGCCTAATAAGGCGATATTGGAAAAGAGAGTATCTCCCGCAGGGAAGCTGCTACCATCAAATGTTTGCCCTCATTAGACTCCCCTCTGGAAGCGCTTTGACTGCAAGCTGCAGATTCCCTCCTAACAGCAAGCTTTAGGATAGGGTACTGAATTGTAACTTACTTTCGCCTAATAATACGATTTTGGCAAAGAGAGTATCTCCCGCAGTGAAGCTGCTACCATCAAATGTTTGCCCTCATTAGACTCCCCTCTGGAAGCGCTTTCACTGCAAGCTGCAGATTCCCTCCTAACAGCAAGCTTTAGGATAGGGTACTGAATTGTAACTTATCTGGGGCTAATAAGGCGATTATGGCAAAGAGAATATCTCCCGCAGGGAAGCTGCTACCATCAAATGTTTGCCCTCATTAGACTCCCCTCTGGAAGCGCTTTCACTGCAAGCTGCAGATTCCCTCCTAACAGCAAGCTTTAGCATAGTGTACTGAATTGTAACTTAACTGGGGCTTATAAGGCGATATTGGCTAAGAGAGTATCTCCCGCAGGGAAGCTGCTACCATCAAATGTTTGCCCTCCTTAGAATCCCCTCTGGAAGCGCTTTCACTGCAAGCTGCAGATTCCCTCCTAACAGCAAGCTTTAGGATAGGGTACTGAATTGTAACTTACTTTCGCCTAATAATGCGATTTTGGCAAAGAGAGTATCTCCCGCAGGGAAGCTGCTACCATCAAACGTTTGCTCTCGTTAGACTCCCCTCCGGAAGCGCTTTCACTGCAAGCTGCAGATTCCCTCCTAACAGCAAGCTTTAGGATAGGGTACTGAATTGAAACTTACTTCCGCATAATATTGCGATTTTGTCAAAGAGAGTATCTCCGGCAGGGATGCTGCTACCATCAAATATTTGCCCTCATTAGACTCCCCTCTGGAAGCGCTTTCACTGCAAGCTGCAGATTCCCTCCTAACAGCAAGCTTTAGGATAGGGTACTGAATTGTAACTTAACTGGGGCTAATAATGCGATTATGGCAAAGAGAGTATCCCCCGCAGGGTAGCTGCTACCATCAAATGTTTGCCCTCATTAGACTCCCCTCTGGAAGCGCTTTCACTGCAAGCTGCAGATTCCCTCCTAACAGCAAGCTTTAGGATAGTGTACTGAATTGTAACTTACTTTCGCCTAATAATGCGATTTTGGCAAAGAGAGTATCTCCCGCAGGGAAGCTGCTACCATCAAATGTTTGCCCTCATTAGACTCCCCTCTGGAAGCGCTTTCACTGCAAGCTGCAGATTCCCTCCTAACAGCAAGCTTTAGGATAGGGTACTGAATTGTAACTTATCTGCGGCTAATAAGGCGATTATGGGAAAGAGAATATCTCCCGCAGGGAAGCTGCTACCATCAAATGTTTGCCCTCATTAGACTCCCCTCTGGAAGCGCTTTCACTGCAAGCTGCAGATTCCCTCCTAACAGCAAGCTTTAGGATAGGGTACTGAATTGTAACTTACTTTCGCCTAATAATGCGATTTTGGCAAAGAGAGTATCTCCCGCAGGGAAGCTGCTACCATCAAACGTTTGCCCTCGTTAGACTCCCCTCCGGAAGCGCTTTCACTGCAAGCTGCAGATTCCCTCCTAACAGCAAGCTTTAGGATATGGTACTGAATTGAAACTTACTTTCGCATAATATTGCGATTTTGGCAAAGAGAGTATCTCCCGCAGGGAAGCTGCTACCATCAAATGTTTGCCCTCATTAGACTCCCCTCTGGAAGCGCTTTCACTGCAAGCTGCAGATTCCCTCCTAACAGCAAGCTTTAGGATAGTGTACTGAATTGTAACTTATCTGCGGCTAATAAGGCGATTTTGGCAAAGAGAATATCTCCCGCAGGGAAGCTGCTACCATCAAATGTTTGCCCTCCTTAGACTCCCCTCTGGAAGCGCTTTCACTGCAAGCTGCAGATTCCCTCCTAACAGCAAGCTTTAGGATAGTGTACTGAATTGTAACTTACTTGCGCCTAATAATGCGATTTTGGCAAAGAGACTATCTCCCGCAGGGAAGATGCTACCATCAAATGTTTGCCCTCATTAGACTCCCCTCTGGAAGCGCTTTCACTGCAAGCTGCAGATTCCCTCCTAACAGCAAGCTTTAGGATAGGGTACTGAATTGTATCTTACTTTTGCCTAATAATGCGATTTTGGCAAAGAGAGTATCTCCCGCAGGGAAGCTGCTACCATCAAATGTTTGCCCTCATTAGACTCCCCTCTGGAAGCGCTTTCACTGCAAGCTGCAGATTCCCTCCTAACAGCAAGCTTTAGGATAGGGTACTGAATTGTAACTTATCTGCGGCTAATAAGGCGATTTTGGGAAAGAGAATATCTCCCGCAGGGAAGCTGCTACCATCAAATGCTTCCCCTCATTAGACTCCCCTCTGGAAGCGCTTTCACTGCAAGCTGCAGATTCCCTCCTAACAGCAAGCTTTAGGATAGGGTACTGAATTGTAACTTACTTTCGCCTAATACTGCGATTTTGGCAAAGAGAGTGTCTCCCGCAGGGAAGATGCTACCATCAAATGTTTGCCCTCATTAGACTCCCCTCTGGAAGCGCTTTCACTGCAAGCTGCAGATTCCCTCTTAACTGCTAGCTTTAGGATAAGGTACTGAATTGTAACTTACTTTCGCCTAATAATGCGATTTTGGCAAAGAGAGTATCTCCCGCAGGGAAGCTGCTACCATCAAATGTTTGCCCTCATTAGACTCCCCTCTGGAAGCGCTTTCACTGCAAGCTGCAGATTCCCTCATAACTGCTAGCTTTAGGATAGTGTGCTGAATTGTAACTTACTTTCGCATAATAATGCGATTTGGGCAAAGAGAGTATCTCCCGCAGGAATGCTGCTACCATCAAATGCTTCCCCTCATTAGACTCCCCTCTGGAAGCGCTTTCACTGCAAGCTGCAGATTCCCTCCTAACAGCAAGCTTTAGGATAGTGTACTGAATTGTAACTTACTTTCGCCTAATACTGCGATTTTGGCAAAGAGAGTGTCTCCCGCAGGGAAGATGCTACCATCAAATGTTTGCCCTCATTAGACTCCCCTCTGGAAGCGCTTTCACTGCAAGCTGCAGATTCCCTCATAACTGCTAGCTTTAGGATAAGGTACTGAATTGTAACTTACTTTCGCCTAATAATGCGATTTTGGCAAAGAGAGTATCTCCCGCAGGGAAGCTGCTACCATCAAATCTTTGCCCTCATTAGACTCCCCTCTGGAAGCGCTTTCACTGCAAGCTGCAGATTCCCTCCTAACAGCAAGCTTTAGGATAGGGTACTGAATTGTAACTTATCTGCGGCTAATAAGGCGATTTTGGAAAAGAGAATATCTCCCGCAGGGAAGCTGCTACCATCAAATGTTTGCCCTCATTAGACTCCCCTCTGGAAGCGCTTTCACTGCAAGCTGCAGATTCCCTCCTAACAGCAAGCTTTAGGATAGGGTACTGAATTGTAACTTATCTGCGGCTAATAAGGCGATTTTGGGAAAGAGAATATCTCCAGCAGGGAAGCTGCTACCATCAAATGTTTGCCCTCATTAGACTCCCCTCTGGAAGCGCTTTCACTGCAAGCTGCAGATTCCCTCCTAACAGCAAGCTTTAGGATAGTGTACTGAATTGTAACTTACTTACGCCTAATAAAGCGATTATGGGAAAGAGAGTATCTCCCGCAGGGAAGCTGCTACCATCAAATGTTTGCCCTCATTAGACTCCCCTCTGGAAGCGCTTTCACTGCAAGCTGCAGATTCCCTCCTAACAGCAAGCTTTAGGATAGGGTACTGAATTGTAACTTACTTTTGCCTAATAAGTCGTTTTTATCAAAGAGAGTATCTCCCACAGGGAAGCTGCTACCATCAAATGTTTGCCCTCATTAGACTCCCCTCTGGAAGCGCTTTCACTGCAAGCTGCAGATTCCCTCCTAACAGCAAGCTTTAGGATAGGGTACTGAATTGTATCTTAACTGCGGCTAATAATTATGGCAAAGAGAGTATCTCCCGCAGGGAAGCTGCTACCATCAAATGTTTGCCCTCGTTAGACTCCCCTCTGGAAGCGCTTTCACTGCAAGCTGCAGATTCCCTCCTAACAGCAAGCTTTAGGATAGAGTACTGAATTGTAACTTAACTGCGGCTAATTATGCCAAATTGGAAAAGAGATTATCTCCCGCAGGGAAGCTGCTACCATCAAATGCTGGCTCTCATTAGATTCCTCTCTTGAAGCACTTTCACTGCAAGCTGCAGATTCCCTCCTAACAGCAAGCTTTAGGATAGGGTCCTGAATTGTAACTTACTTTCGCCTAATAATGCGATTTTGGAAAAGAGAGTATCTCCCGCAGGGAAGCTGCTACCATCAAATGTTTGCCCTCATTAGACTCCCCTCTGGAAGCGCTTTCACTGCAAGCTGCAGATTCCCTCCTAACAGCAAGCTTTAGGATAGTGTACTGAATTGTAACTTACTTTTGCCTAATAAGTCGTTTTTATCAAAGAGATTATCTCCCACAGGGAAGCTGCTACCATCAAATGTTTGCCCTCGTTAGACTCCCCTCTGGAAGCGCTTTCACTGCAAGCTGCAGATTCCCTCCTAACAGCAAGCTTTAGGATAGGGTACTGAATTGTAACTTACTTTCGCCTAATAAGTCGTTTTTATCAAAGAGAGTATCTCCCACAGGGAAGCTGCTACCATCAAATGTTTGCCCTCGTTAGACTCCCCTCTGGAAGCGCTTTCACTGCAAGCTGCAGATTCCCTCCTAACAGCAAGCTTTAGGATAGGGTATTGAATTGTAACTTAACTGCGGCTAAAAAGGCCACTTTGGTAAAGAGAGTATCTCCCGCAGGGAAGCTGCTACCATCAAATGTTTGCCCTCATTAGACTCCCCTCTGGAAGCGCTTTCACTGCAAGCTGCAGATTCCCTCCTAACAGCAAGCTTTAGGATAGGGTACTGAATTGTAACTTAACTGCGGCTAAAAAGGCCATTTTGGCAAAGAGACTATCTCCCGCAGGGAAGCTGCTACCATCAAATGCTGGCTCTCATTAGATTCCTCTCTTGAAGCACTTTCACTGCAAGCTGCAGATTCCCTCCTAACAGCAAGCTTTAGGATAGGGTACTGAATTGTAACTTACTTTTGCCTAATAATGCGATTTTGGCAAAGAGAGTATCTCCCGCAAGGAAGATGCTACCATCAAGTGTTTGCCCTCATTAGACTCCCCTCTGGAAGCGCTTTCACTGCAAGCTGCAGATTCCCTCCTAACAGCAAGCTTTAGGATAGTGTACTGAATTGTAACTTACTTACGCCTAATAAAGCGATTATGGCAATGAGAATATCTCCCGCAGGGAAGCTGCTACCATCAAATGTTTGCCCTCATTAGACTCCCCTCTGGAAGCGCTTTCACTGCAAGCTGCAGATTCCCTCCTAACAGCAAGCTTTAGGATAGGGTACTGAATTGTAACTTACTTTTGCCTAATAAGTCGTTTTTATCAAAGAGAGTATCTCCCACAGGGAAGCTGCTACCATCAAATGTTTGCCCTCGTTAGACTCCCCTCTGGAAGCGCTTTCACTGCAAGCTGCAGATTCCCTCCTAACAGCAAGCTTTAGGATAGGGTACTGAATTGTAACTTACTTTCGCCTAATAAGTCGTTTTTATCAAAGAGAGTATCTCCCACAGGGAAGCTGCTACCATCAAATGTTTGCCCTCGTTAGACTCCCCTCTGGAAGCGCTTTCACTGCAAGCTGCAGATTCCCTCCTAACAGCAAGCTTTAGGATAGGGTACTGAATTGTAACTTACTTTCGCCTAATAAGGCGATTTTGGAAAAGAGAGTATCTCCCGCAGGGAAGCTGCTACCATCAAATGATGGCTCTCGTTAGATTCCTCTCTTGAAGCACTTTACTGCAAGCTGCAGATTCCCTCCTAACAGCAAGCTTTAGGATAGGGTACTGAATTGTAACTTACTTTCGCCTAATAATGCGATTTTGACAAAGAGAATATCTCTCGCAAGGAAGCTGCTACCATCAAGTGTTTGCCCTCATTAGACTCCCCTCTGGAAGCCCTTTGACTGCAAGCTGCAGATTCCCTCCTAACAGCAAGCTTTAGGATAGGGTACTGAATTGTAACTTACTTTCGCCTAATAATGCGATTATGGCAAAGAGAGTATCTCCCGCAGGGTAGCTGCTACCATCAAATGCTGGCTCTCGTTAGATTCCTCTCTTGAAGCACTTTCACTGCAAGCTGCAGATTCCCTCCTAACAGCAAGCTTTAGGATAGGGTACTGAATTGTAACTTACTTTCGCCTAATAAGGCGATATTGGAAAAGAGAGTATCTCCCGCAGGGAAGCTGCTACCATCAAATGTTTGCCCTCATTAGACTCCCCTCTGGAAGCGCTTTGACTGCAAGCTGCAGATTCCCTCCTAACAGCAAGCTTTAGGATAGGGTACTGAATTGTAACTTACTTTCGCCTAATAATACGATTTTGGCAAAGAGAGTATCTCCCGCAGTGAAGCTGCTACCATCAAATGTTTGCCCTCATTAGACTCCCCTCTGGAAGCGCTTTCACTGCAAGCTGCAGATTCCCTCCTAACAGCAAGCTTTAGGATAGGGTACTGAATTGTAACTTATCTGGGGCTAATAAGGCGATTATGGCAAAGAGAATATCTCCCGCAGGGAAGCTGCTACCATCAAATGTTTGCCCTCATTAGACTCCCCTCTGGAAGCGCTTTCACTGCAAGCTGCAGATTCCCTCCTAACAGCAAGCTTTAGCATAGTGTACTGAATTGTAACTTAACTGGGGCTTATAAGGCGATATTGGCTAAGAGAGTATCTCCCGCAGGGAAGCTGCTACCATCAAATGTTTGCCCTCCTTAGAATCCCCTCTGGAAGCGCTTTCACTGCAAGCTGCAGATTCCCTCCTAACAGCAAGCTTTAGGATAGGGTACTGAATTGTAACTTACTTTCGCCTAATAATGCGATTTTGGCAAAGAGAGTATCTCCCGCAGGGAAGCTGCTACCATCAAACGTTTGCTCTCGTTAGACTCCCCTCCGGAAGCGCTTTCACTGCAAGCTGCAGATTCCCTCCTAACAGCAAGCTTTAGGATAGGGTACTGAATTGAAACTTACTTCCGCATAATATTGCGATTTTGTCAAAGAGAGTATCTCCGGCAGGGATGCTGCTACCATCAAATATTTGCCCTCATTAGACTCCCCTCTGGAAGCGCTTTCACTGCAAGCTGCAGATTCCCTCCTAACAGCAAGCTTTAGGATAGGGTACTGAATTGTAACTTAACTGGGGCTAATAATGCGATTATGGCAAAGAGAGTATCCCCCGCAGGGTAGCTGCTACCATCAAATGTTTGCCCTCATTAGACTCCCCTCTGGAAGCGCTTTCACTGCAAGCTGCAGATTCCCTCCTAACAGCAAGCTTTAGGATAGTGTACTGAATTGTAACTTACTTTCGCCTAATAATGCGATTTTGGCAAAGAGAGTATCTCCCGCAGGGAAGCTGCTACCATCAAATGTTTGCCCTCATTAGACTCCCCTCTGGAAGCGCTTTCACTGCAAGCTGCAGATTCCCTCCTAACAGCAAGCTTTAGGATAGGGTACTGAATTGTAACTTATCTGCGGCTAATAAGGCGATTATGGGAAAGAGAATATCTCCCGCAGGGAAGCTGCTACCATCAAATGTTTGCCCTCATTAGACTCCCCTCTGGAAGCGCTTTCACTGCAAGCTGCAGATTCCCTCCTAACAGCAAGCTTTAGGATAGGGTACTGAATTGTAACTTACTTTCGCCTAATAATGCGATTTTGGCAAAGAGAGTATCTCCCGCAGGGAAGCTGCTACCATCAAACGTTTGCCCTCGTTAGACTCCCCTCCGGAAGCGCTTTCACTGCAAGCTGCAGATTCCCTCCTAACAGCAAGCTTTAGGATATGGTACTGAATTGAAACTTACTTTCGCATAATATTGCGATTTTGGCAAAGAGAGTATCTCCCGCAGGGAAGCTGCTACCATCAAATGTTTGCCCTCATTAGACTCCCCTCTGGAAGCGCTTTCACTGCAAGCTGCAGATTCCCTCCTAACAGCAAGCTTTAGGATAGTGTACTGAATTGTAACTTATCTGCGGCTAATAAGGCGATTTTGGCAAAGAGAATATCTCCCGCAGGGAAGCTGCTACCATCAAATGTTTGCCCTCCTTAGACTCCCCTCTGGAAGCGCTTTCACTGCAAGCTGCAGATTCCCTCCTAACAGCAAGCTTTAGGATAGTGTACTGAATTGTAACTTACTTGCGCCTAATAATGCGATTTTGGCAAAGAGACTATCTCCCGCAGGGAAGATGCTACCATCAAATGTTTGCCCTCATTAGACTCCCCTCTGGAAGCGCTTTCACTGCAAGCTGCAGATTCCCTCCTAACAGCAAGCTTTAGGATAGGGTACTGAATTGTATCTTACTTTTGCCTAATAATGCGATTTTGGCAAAGAGAGTATCTCCCGCAGGGAAGCTGCTACCATCAAATGTTTGCCCTCATTAGACTCCCCTCTGGAAGCGCTTTCACTGCAAGCTGCAGATTCCCTCCTAACAGCAAGCTTTAGGATAGGGTACTGAATTGTAACTTATCTGCGGCTAATAAGGCGATTTTGGGAAAGAGAATATCTCCCGCAGGGAAGCTGCTACCATCAAATGTTTGCCCTCATTAGACTCCCCTCTGGAAGCGCTTTCACTGCAAGCTGCAGATTCCCTCCTAACAGCAAGCTTTAGGATAGGGTACTGAATTGTAACTTAACTGCGGCTAATAAGGCGATTTTGGCAAAGAGAATATCTCCCGCAGGGAAGCTGTTACCATCAAATGATTGCCCTCATTAGACTCCCCTCTGGAAGCGCTTTCACTGCAAGCTGCAGATTCCCTCCTAACAGCAAGCTTTAGGATAGGGTCCTGAATTGTAACTTACTTTCACCTAATAATGCGATTTTGTCAAAGAGAGTATCTCCCGCAGGGAAGCTGCTACCACCAAATGTTTGCCCTCGTTAGACTCCCCTCTGGAAGCGCTTTCACTGCAAGCTGCAGATTCCCTCCTAACAGCAATCTTTAGGATAGGGTACTAAATTGTAACTTAACTGCGGCTAATAAGGCGATTTTGGCAAAGAGAGTATCTCCCGCAGGGAAGCTGCTACCATCAAATGTTTGCCCTCTTTAGACTCCCCTCTTGAAGCGCTTTCACCGCAAGCTGCAGATTCCCTCCTAACAGCAAGCTTTAGGATAGAGTACTGAATTGTAACTTAACTGCGGCTAATAAGGCGATTTTGGCAAAGAGAATATCTCCGGCAGTGAAGCTGTTACCATCAAATGTTTGTCCTCATTAGACTCCCCTCTGGAAGCGCTTTCACTGCAAGCTGCAGATTCCCTCCTAACAGCAAGCTTTAGGATAGGGTACTGAATTGTATCTTAACTGCGGCTAATAAGGCAAAATTGGAAAAGAGATTATATCCCGCAGGGGAGCTGCTACCATCAAATGTTTGCCCTCGTTAGACTCCCCTCTGGAAGCGCTTTCACTGCAAGCTGCAGATTCCTTCCTAACAGCAAGCGTTAGGATAGGGTACTGAATTGTAACTTACTTTCGCCTAATAATGCGATTTTGGCAAAGAGACTATCTCCCGCAGGGAAGATGCTACCACCAAATGTTTGCCCTCATTAGACTCCCCTCTGGAAGCGCTTTCACTGCAAGCTGCAGATTCCCTCCTAACAGCAAGCTTTAGGATAGGGTACTGAATTGTAACTTACTTTCGCCTAATAATGCGATTTTGGCAAAGAGAGTATCTACCGCAGGGAAGCTGCTACCATCAAACGTTTGCCCTCATTAGACTCCCCTCTGGAAGCGCTTTCACTGCAAGCTGCAGATTCCCTCCTAACAGCAAGCTTTAGGATAGGGTACTGAATTGTATCTTAACTGCGTCTAATAAGGCAAAATTGGAAAAGAGATTATCTCCCGCAGGGAAGCTGCTACCATCAAATGTTTGCCCTCGTTAGACTCCCCTCTGGAAGCGCTTTCACTGCAAGCTGCAGATTCCCTCCTAACAGCAAGCTTTAGGATAGGGTACTGAATTGTAACTTAACTGGGGCTAATAATGCGATTTTGGCAAAGAGTGTATCTCCCGCAGGGAAGCTGCTACCATCAAATGTTTGCCCTCATTAGACTCCCCTCTGGAAGCGCTTTCACTGCAAGCTGCAGATTCCCTCCTAACAGCAAGCTTTAGGATAGGGTCCTGAATTGTAACTTACTTTCGCCTAATAATGCGATTTTGGCAAAGAGAGTATTTCCCGCAGGGAAGCTGCTACCATCAAATGTTTGCCCTCATTAGACTCCCCTCTGGAAGCGCTTTCACTGCAAGCTGTAGATTCCCTCCTAACAGCAAGTTTAGGATAGGGTACTGAATTGAAACTTACTTTATCATAATATTGCGATTTTGGCAAAGAGAGTATCTCCCGCAGGGAAGCTGCTACCATCAAATGTTTGCCCTCATTAGACTCCCCTCTGGAAGCGCTTTCACTGCAAGCTGCAGATTCCCTCCTAACAGCAAGCTTTAGGATAGTGTACTGAATTGTAACTTACTTTCGCCTAATAATGCGATTTTGGCAAAGAGAGTATCTCCCGCAGGGAAGCTGCTACCATCAAATGTTTGCCCTCCTTAGACTCCCCTCTGGAAGCGCTTTCAATGCAAGCTGCAGATTCCCTCCTAACAGCAAGCTTTAGGATAGGGTACTGAATTGTAACTAAACTGCGGCTAATAAGGAGATTTTGGCAAAGAGAGTATCTCCCGCAGGGAAGCTGCTACCATCAAATGTTTGCCCTCATTAGACTCCCCTCTGGAAGCGCTTTCACTGCAAGCTGCAGATTCCCTCCTAACAGCAAGCTTTAGGATAGGGTACTGAATTGTAACTTACTTTCGCCTAATAATGCGATTTTGGCAAAGAGAGTATCTCCCGCAGGGAATCTGCTACCATCAAATGTTTGCCCTCATTAGACTCCCCTCTGGAAGCGCTTTGACTACAAGCTGCAGATTCCCTCCTAACAGCAAGCTTTAGGATAGGGTACTGAATTGTAACTTACTTTCGCCTAATAATGCGATTATGGGAAAGAGAATATCTTCCGCAGGGAAGGTGATACCATCAAATGTTTGCCCTCATTAGACTCCCCTCCGGAAGCGCTTTCACTGCAAGCTGCAGATTCCCTCCTAACAGCAAGCTTTAGGATAGTGTCCTGAATTCTAACGTACTTTCGCCTAATGATGCGATTTTGGCAAAGAGAGTATCTCCCGCAGGGAAGCTGCTACCATCAAATGTTTGCCCTCGTTAGACTCCCCTCTGGAAGCGCTTTCACTGCAAGCTGCAGATTCCCTCCTAACAGCAAGCTTTAGGATAGGGTACTGAATTGTAACTTACTTTCGCCTAATAATGCGATTTTGGAAAAGAGAGTATCTCCCGCAGGGAAGCTGCCAACATTAAATGTTTGCCCTCATTAGACTCCCCTCTGGAAGCGCTTTCACTGCAAGCTGCAGATTCCCTCCTAACAGCAAGCTTTAGGATAGGGTACTTAATTGTAACTTACTTTCGCCTAATAATGCGATTTTGGAAAAGAGAGTATCTCCCGCAGGGAAGCTGCTACCATCAAATGTTTGCCCTCGTTAGACTCCCCCCTGGAAGCACTTTCACTGCAAGCTGCAGATTCCCTCCTAACAGCAATCTTTAGGAAAGGATACTGAATTGTAACGTACTTTCGCATAATAATGCAATTTTAGCAAAGAGACTTTCTCCCGCAGGGAAGCTGCTACCATCAAATGTTTGCCCTCATTAGACTCCCCTCTGGAAGTGCTTTCACTGCAAGCTGCAGATTCCCTCCTAACAGCAAGCTTTAGGATAGGGTACTGAATTGTAACTTACTTTCGCCTAATAATGCGATTTTGGCAAAGAGAGTATCTCCCGCAGGGAAGCTGCTACCACCAAATATTTGCCCTCATTAGACTCCCCTCTGGAAGTGCTTTCACTGCAAGCTGCAGATTCCCTCCTAACAGCAAGCTTTAGGATAGGGTACTGAATTGTAACTTACTTTCGCCTAATAATGCGATTTTGGCAAAGAGAGTATCTCCCGCAGGGAAGCTGCTACCACCAAATATTTGCCCTCATTAGACTCTCCTCTGGAAGCGCTTTCACTGCAAGCTGCAGATTCCCTCCTAACAGCAAGCTTTAGGATAGGATACTGAATTGTAACTTACTTTCGCCTAATAATGCGATTTTGGCATAGAGACTATCTCCCGCAGGGAAGCTGCTACCATCAAATGTTTGCCCTCGTTAAACTCCCCTCTGGAAGCGCTTTCACTGCAAGCTGCAGATTCCCTCCTAACAGCAAGCTTTAGGATAGGTTACTGAATTGTATCTTAACAGCGGCTAATAAGGCGTTTTTAGCAAAGAGAGTATCTCTCACAGGGAAGCTGCTACCATCAAATACTTGCCCTCATTAGACTCCCCTCTAGAAGCGCTTTCACTGCAAGCTGCAGATTCCCTCCTAACAGCAAGCTTTAGGATAGGGTACTGAATTGTAACTTACTTTCGCCTAATAATGCGATTTTGGCAAGGTGAGTATCTCCCGCAGGGAAGCTGCTACCATCAAATGTTTGCCCTCCTTAGACTCCCCTCTGGAAGCGCTTTCACTGCAAGCTGCAGATTCCCTCCTAACAGCAAGCTTTAGGATAGGGTACTGAATTGTAACTTACTTTCGCCTAATAATGCGATTTTGGCAAAGAGAGTATCTCCCGCAGGGAATCTGCTACCATCAAATGTTTGCCCTCATTAGACTCCCCTCTGGAAGCGCTTTGACTACAAGCTGCAGATTCCCTCCTAACAGCAAGCTTTAGGATAGGGTACTGAATTGTAACTTACTTTCGCCTAATAATGCGATTTTGGGAAAGAGAATATCTTCCGCAGGGAAGGTGATACCATCAAATGTTTGCCCTCATTAGACTCCCCTCCGGAAGCGCTTTCACTGCAAGCTGCAGATTCCCTCCTAACAGCAAGCTTTAGGATAGTGTCCTGAATTCTAACGTACTTTCGCCTAATGATGCGATTTTGGCAAAGAGAGTATCTCCCGCAGGGAAGCTGCTACCATCAAATGTTTGCCCTCGTTAGACTCCCCTCTGGAAGCGCTTTCACTGCAAGCTGCAGATTCCCTCCTAACAGCAAGCTTTAGGATAGGGTACTGAATTGTAACTTACTTTCGCCTAATAATGCGATTTTGGAAAAGAGAGTATCTCCCGCAGGGAAGCTGCCAACATTAAATGTTTGCCCTCATTAGACTCCCCTCTGGAAGCGCTTTCACTGCAAGCTGCAGATTCCCTCCTAACAGCAAGCTTTAGGATAGGGTACTTAATTGTAACTTACTTTCGCCTAATGATGCGATTTTGGAAAAGAGAGTATCTCCCGCAGGGAAGCTGCTACCATCAAATGTTTGCCCTCGTTAGACTCCCCCCTGGAAGCACTTTCACTGCAAGCTGCAGATTCCCTCCTAACAGCAATCTTTAGGAAAGGATACTGAATTGTAACGTACTTTCGCCTAATAATGCAATTTTAGCAAAGAGACTTTCTCCCGCAGGGAAGCTGCTACCATCAAATGTTTGCCCTCATTAGACTCCCCTCTGGAAGTGCTTTCACTGCAAGCTGCAGATTCCCTCCTAACAGCAAGCTTTAGGATAGGGTACTGAATTGTAACTTACTTTCGCCTAATAATGCGATTTTGGCAAAGAGAGTATCTCCCGCAGGGAAGCTGCTACCACCAAATATTTGCCCTCATTAGACTCTCCTCTGGAAGCGCTTTCACTGCAAGCTGCAGATTCCCTCCTAACAGCAAGCTTTAGGATAGGATACTGAATTGTAACTTACTTTCGCCTAATAATGCGATTTTGGCATAGAGACTATCTCCCGCAGGGAAGCTGCTACCATCAAATGTTTGCCCTCGTTAAACTCCCCTCTGGAAGCGCTTTCACTGCAAGCTGCAGATTCCCTCCTAACAGCAAGCTTTAGGATAGGGTACTGAATTGTATCTTACTTTCGCCTAATAATGCGATTTTGGCAAAGAGAGTATCTCCCGCAGGGAAGCTGCTACCATCAAATGTTTGCCCTCATTAGACTCCCCTCTGGAAGCGCTTTCACTGCAAGCTGCAGATTCCCTCCTAACAGCAAGCTTTAGGATAGGTTACTGAATTGTATCTTAACAGCGGCTAATAAGGCGTTTTTAGCAAAGAGAGTATCTCTCACAGGGAAGCTGCTACCATCAAATGTTTGCCCTCGTTAGACTCCCCTCTGGAAGCGCTTTCACTGCAAGCTGCAGATTCCCTCCTAACAGCAAGCTTTAGGATAGGGTACTGAACTGTATCTTAACTGCGGCTAATAAGGAGAATTTGGCAAAGAGAATATCTCCCGCAGGGAAGATGCTACCATCAAATGTTTGCCCTCATTAGACTCCCCTCTGGAAGCGCTTTCACTGCAAGCTGCAGATTCCCTCCTAACAGCAAGCTTTAGGATAGGGTACTGAATCGTAACTTACTTTCGCCTAATAATGCGATTTTGGCAAAGAGAGTATCTCCCGCAGGGAAGCTGCTACCATCAAATGCTTGCCCTCATTAGACTCCCCTCTGGAAGCGCTTTCACTGCAAGCTGCAGATTCCCTCCTAACAGCAAGCTTTAGGATAGGGTACTGAATTGTAACTTAACTGCGGCTAATAAGGCGATTATGGCAAAGAGAATATCTCCCGCAGGGAAGCTGCTACCATCAAATGTTTGCCCTCATTAGACTCCCCTCTGGAAGCGCTTTCACTGCAAGCTGCAGATTCCCTCCTAACAGCAAGCTTTAGGATAGGGTACTGAATCGTAACTTACTTTCGCCTAATAATGCGATTTTGGCAAAGAGAGTATCTCCAGCAGGGAAGCTGCTACCATCAAATGCTTGCACTCATTAGACTCCCCTCTGGAAGCGCTTTCACTGCAAGCTGCAGATTCCCTCCTAACAGCAAGCTGTAGGACAGTGTACTGAATTGTAACTTATCTGCGGCTAATAAGGAGATTTTGGCAAAGAGAATATCTCCCGCAGGGAAGCTGCTACCATCAAATGCTTGCCCTCATTAGACTCCCCTCTGGAAGCGCTTTCACTGCAAGCTGCAGATTCCCTCCTAACAGCAATCTTTAGGAAAGGGTACTGAATTGTAACGTACTTTCGCCTAATAATGCGATTATAGCAAAGAGACTTTCTCCCGCAGGGAAGCTGCTACCATCAAATGTTTGCCCTCATTAGACTCCCCTCTGGAAGCGCTTTCACTGCAAGCTGCAGATTCCCTCCTAACAGCAATCTTTAGGAAAGTGTACTGAATTGTAACGTACTTTCGCCTAATAATGCGATTTTTGCAAAGAGACTTTCTCCCGCAGGGAAGCTGCTACCATCAAATGTTTGCCCTCGTTAGACTCCCCTCTGGAAGCGCTTTCACTGCAAGCTGCAGATTCCCTCCTAACAGCAAGCTTTAGGATAGTGTACTGAATTGTAACTTACTTTCGCCTAATAATGCGATTTTTGCAAAGAGAGTATCTCCCGCAGGGAAGCTGCTATCATCAAATGTTTGTCCTCGTTAGACTCCCCTCTGGAAGCGCTTTCACTGCAAGCTGCAGATTCCCTCCTAACAGCAAGCTTTAGGATAGGGTACTGAATTGTAACTTACTTTCGCCTAATAATGCGATTTTGGCAAAGAGACTATCTCCCGCAGGGAAGCTGCTACCATCAAATGTTTGCCCTCATTAGACTCCCCTCTGGAAGCGCTTTCACTGCAAGCTGCAGATTCCCTCCTAACAGCAAGCTTTAGGATAGGGTACTGAATTGTATCTTAACAGCGGCTAATAAGGCGATTTTGGCAAAGAGAATATCTCCCGCAGGGAAGCTGCTACCATCAAATGCTTGCCCTCATTAGACTCCCCTCTGGAAGCGCTTTCACTGCAAGCTGCAGATTCCCTCCTAACAGCAAGCTTTAGGATAGGGTACTGAATTGTAACTTACTTTCGCCTAATAATGCGATTTTGGCAAGGTGAGTATCTCCTGCAGGGAAGCTGCTACCATCAAATGCTTGCCCTCATTAGACTCCCCTCTGGAAGTGCTTTCACTGCAAGCTGCAGATTCCCTCCTAACAGCAAGCTTTAGGATAGGGTACTGAATTGTAACTTACTTTCGCCTAATAATGCGATTTTGGCAAGGAGAGTATCTCCTGCAGGGAAGCTGCTACCATCAAATGCTTGCCCTCATTAGACTCCCCTCTGGAAGTGCTTTCACTGCAAGCTGCAGATTCCCTCCTAACAGCAAGCTTTAGGATAGGGTACTGAATTGTAACTTACTTTCGCCTAATAGTGCGATTTTGGCAAAGTGAGTATCTCCCGCAGGGAAGCTGCTACCATCAAATGTTTGCCCTCATTAGACTCCCCTCTGGAAGCGCTTTCACTGCAAGCTGCAGATTCCCTCCTAACAGCAAGCTTTAGGATAGGGTACTGAATTGTAACTTACTTTCGCCTAATAATGCGATTTTGGCAAAGAGAGTATCACCCGCAGGGAAGCTGCTAACATCAAATGTTTGCCCTCATTAGACTCCCCTCTGGAAGCGCTTTCACTGCAAGCTGCAGATTCCTTCCTAACAGCAAGCTTTAGGATAGGGTACTGAATTGTAACTTAACTGCGGCTAATAAGGCGATTTTGGCAAAGAGAGTATCTCCCGCAGGGAAGCTGCTACCATCAAATTTTTACCCTCGTTAGACTCCCCTCTGGAAGCGCTTTCACTGCAAGCTGCAGATTCCCTCCTAACAGCAAGCTTTAGGATATGGTACTTAATTGTAACTTAACTGCGGCTAATAAGGCGATTATGGCAAACAGAATATCTCCCGCAGGGAAGCTGCTACCATCAAATGTTTGCCCTCATTAGACTCCCCTCTGGAAGCGCTTTCACTGCAAGCTGCAGATTCCCTCCTAACAGCAAGCTTTAGGATAGGGTACTGAATTGTAACTTAACTGCGGCTAAAAAGGCGATTATGGCAAAGAGAATATCTCCCGCAGGGAAGCTGTTACTATCAAATGTTTGCCCTCATTACACTCCCCTCTGGAAGCGCTTTCACTGCAAGCTGCAGATTCCCTCCTAACAGCAAGCTTTAGGATAGGGTACTGAATGGTAACTTACTTTCGCCTAATAAGGCGATTTTGGCAAAGAGAATATCTCCCGCAGGGAAGCTGTTACCATCTAACGTTTGCCCTCATTAGACTCCCCTCTGGAAGCGCTTTCACTGCAAGCTGCACATTCCCTCCTAACAGCAAGCTTTAGGATAGGGTACTGAATTGTAACTTACTTTCGCCTAATAATGCGATTTTGGCAAAGAGAGTATCTCCCGCAGGGAAGCTGCTACCATCAAATGTTTGCCCTCGTTAGACTCCCCTCTGGAAGCGCTTTCACTGCAAGCTGCAGATTCCCTCCTAACAGCAAATTTAGGTTAGGGTACTGAATTGTAACTTACTTTCGCCTAATAAAGCGATTTTGTCAAAGAGAGTATCTCCCGCAGGGAAGCTGCTACCATCAAATGTTTGCCCTCATTAGACTCCCCTCTGGAAGCGCTTTCACTGCAAGCTGCAGATTCCCTCCTAACAGCAAGCTTTAGGATAGGGTACTGAATTGTATCTAAACTGCGGCTAATAAGGAGAATTTGGCAAAGAGAATATCTCCCGCAGGGAAGATGCTACCATCAAATGTTTGCCCTCATTAGACTCCCCTCTGGAAGCGCTTTCACTGCAAGCTGCAGATTCCCTCCTAACAGCAAGCTTTAGGATGGGGTACTGAATTGTAACTTACTTTCGCCTAATAAAGCGATTTTGGCAAAGAGAGTATCTCCCGCAGGGAAGCTGCTACCATCAAATGTTTGCCCTCATTAGACTCCCGTCTGGAAGCGCTTTCACTGCAAGCTGCAGATTCCCTCCTAACAGCAAGCTTTAGGATAGGGTACTGAATTGTAACTTACTTTCGCCTAATAATGCGATTTTGGCAAAGAGAGTATCTCCCGCAGGGAAGCTGCTACCATCAAATGTTTGCCCTCATTAGACTCCCCTCTGGAAGCGCTTTCACTGCAAGCTGCGGATTCCCTCCTAACAGCAAGCCTTAGGAAAGTGTTCTGAATTGTAACTTACTTTCGCCTAATAATGCGATTTTGGCAAAGAGAGTATCTCCCGCAGGGAAGCTGCTACCATCAAATGTTTGCCCTCATTAGACTCCCCTCTGGAAGCACTTTCACTGCAAGCTGCAGATTCCCTCCTAACAGCAAGCTTTAGGATAGGGTACTGAATTGTAACTTAACTGGGGCTAATAAGGCGATTTTGGCCAAGAGAGTATCTACCGCAGGGAAGCTGCTACCATCAAATGTTTGCCCTCGTTAGACTACCCTCTGGAAGCGCATTCACTGCAAGCTGCAGATTCCCTCCTAACAGCAAGCTTTAGGATAGGGTACTGAATTGTAACTTACTTTCGCCTAATAATGCGATTTTGGCAAAGAGAGTATCTCCCGCAGGGAAGCTGCTACCGTCAAATATTTGCCCTCATTAGACTCCCCTCTGGAAGCGCTTTCACTGCAAGCTGCAGATTCCCTCCTAACAGCAAGCTTTAGGATAGGGTACTGAATTGTAACTTACTTTCGCCTAATAATGCGATTTTGGCAAAGAGACTACCTCCCGCAGGGAAGCTGCTACCATCAAATATTTACCCTCATTAGACTCCCCTCTGGAAGCGCTTTCACTGCAAGCTGCAGATTCCCTCCTAACAGCAAGCTTTAGGATAGGGTACTGAATTGTAACTTAACTGCGGCTAATAAGGAGAATTTGGCAAAGAGAATATCTCCCGCAGGGAAGCTGCTACCATCAAATGTTTGCCCTCATTAGACTTCCCTCTGGAAGCGCTTTCACTGCAATCTGCAGATTCCCTCCTAACAGCAAGCTTTAGGATAGGGTACTGAATTGTAACTTACTTTCGCCTAATAATGCGATTATAGCAAAGAGACTTTCTCCCGCAGGGAAGCTGCTACCATCAAATGTTTGCCCTCAGTAGACTCCCTTCTGGAAGCGCTTTCACTGCAAGCTGCAGATTCCCTCCTAACAGCAAGCTTTAGGATAGGGTACTGAATTGTAACTTACTTTCGCCTAATAATGCGATTCTGGCAAAGAGACTATCTCCCGCAGGGAAGCTGCTACCATCAAATGTTTGCCCTCATTAGACTCCCCTCTGGAAGCGCTTTCACTGCAAGCTGCAGATTCCCTCCTAACAGCAATCTTTAGGAAAGTGTACTGAATTGTAACTTACTTTCGCCTAATAATGCGATTTTAGCAAAGAGACTTTCTCCCGCAGGGAAGCTGCTACCATCAAATGCTTGCCCTCATTAGACTCCCCTCTGGAAGCGCTTTCACTGCAAGCTGCAGATTCCCTCCTAACAGCAAGCTTTAGGATAGGGTACTGAATTGTAACTTACTTTCGCCTAATAATGCGATTTTGGCAAAGAGACTATCTCCCGCAGGGAAGCTGCTACCATCAAATGTTTGCCCTCATTAGACTCCCCTCTGGAAGCGCTTTCACTGCAAGCTGCAGATTCCCTCCTAACAGCAAGCTTTAGGATAGGGTACTGAATTGTAACTTAACAGCGGCTAATAAGGCGATTTTGGCAAAGAGAATATCTCCTGCAGGGAAGCTGCTACCATCAAATGCTTGCCCTCATTAGACTCCCCTCTGGAAGTGCTTTCACTGCAAGCTGCAGATTCCCTCCTAACAGCAAGCTTTAGGATAGGGTACTGAATTGTAACTTGCTTTCGCCTAATAGTGCGATTTTGGCAAAGAGAGTATCTCCCGCAGGGAAGCTGCTACCATCAAATGTTTGCCCTCATTAGACTCCCCTCTGGAAGCGCTTTCACTGCAAGCTGCAGATTCCCTCCTAACAGCAAGCTTTAGGATAGGGTACTGAATTGTAACTTGCTTTCGCCTAATAGTGCGATTTTGGCAAAGAGAGTATCTCCCGCAGGGAAGCTGCTACCATCAAATGTTTGCCCTCATTAGACTCCCCTCTGGAAGCGCTTTCACTGCAAGCTGCAGATTCCCTCCTAACAGCAAGCTTTAGGATAGGGTACTGAATTGTAACTTACTTTCGCCTAATAATGCGATTTTGTCAAAGAGAGTATCACCCGTAGGGAAGCTGCTAACATCAAATGTTTGCCCTCATTAGACTCCCCTCTGGAAGCGCTTTCACTGCATGCTGCAGATTCCCTCCTAACAGCAACTTTAGGTTAGGGTACTGAATTGTAACTTACTTTCGCCTAATAATGCGATTTTGGCAAAGAGAGTATCTCCCGCATGGAAGCTGCTACCATCAAATGTTTGCCCTCATTAGACTCCCCTCTGGAAGCGCTTTCACTGCAAGCTGCAGATTCCCTCCTAACAGCAAGCTTTAGGATAGGGTACTGAATGGTAACTTACTTTCGCCTAATAAGGCGATTTTGGCAAAGAGAATATCTCCCGCAGGGAAGCTGTTACCATCAAACGTTTGCCCTCATTAGACTCCCCTCTGGAAGCGCTTTCACTGCAAGCTGCAGATTCCCTCCTAACAGCAAGCTTTAGGATAGGGTACTGAATGGTAACTTACTTTCGCCTAATAATGCGATTTTGGCAAAGAGAGTATCTCCCGCAGGGAAGCTGCTACCATCAAATGTTTGCCCTCGTTAGACTCCCCTCTGGAAGTGCTTTCACTGCAAGCTGCAAATTCCCTCCTAACAGCAACTTTAGGTTAGGGTACTGAATTGTAACTTACTTTCGCCTAATAATGCGATTTTGGCAAAGAGAGTATCTCCCGCAGGGAAGCTGCTACCATCAAATGTTTGCCCTCATTAGACTCCCCTCTGGAAGCGCTTTCACTGCAAGCTGCAGATTCCCTCCTAACAGCAAGCTTTAGGATAGGGTACTGAATTGTAACTTACTTTCGCCTAATAATGCGATTTTGGCAAAGAGAGTATCTCCCGCAGGGAAGCTGCTACCATCAAATGTTTGCCCTCGTTAGACTCCCCTCTGGAAGCGCTTTCACTGCAAGCTGCAGATTCCCTCCTAACAGCAAATTTAGGTTAGGGTACTGAATTGTAACTTACTTTCGCCTAATAATGCGATTTTGGCAAAGAGAGTATCTCCCGCAGGGAAGCTGCTACCATCAAATGTTTGCCCTCATTACACTCCCCTCTGGAAGCGCTTTCACTGCAAGCTGCAGATTCCCTCCTAACAGCAAGCTTTAGGATAGGGTACTGAATTGTAACTTACTATCGCCTAATAATGCGATTTTGGCAAAGAGAATATCTCCCGCAGGGAAGCTGCTACCATCAAATGTTTGCCCTCATTACACTCCCCTCTGGAAGCGCTTTCACTGCAAGCTGCAGATTCCCTCCTAACAGCAAGCTTTAGGATAGGGTACTGAATTGTAACTTAACTGCGGCTAATAAGGCGATTTTGGCAAAGAGAGTATCTCCCGCAGGGAAGCTGCTACCATCAAATATTTGCCCTCATTACACTCCCCTCTGGAAGCGCTTTCACTGCAAGCTGCAGATTCCCTCCTAACAGCAAGCTTTAGGATAGGGTACAGAATGGTAACTTACTTTCGCCTAATAATGCGATTTTGGCAAAGAGAGTATCTCCTGCAGGGAAGCTGCTACCATCAAATGTTTGCCCTCATTAGACTCCCCTCTGGAAGCACTTTCACTGCAAGCTGCAGATTCCCTCCTAACAGCAAGCTTTAGGATAGGGTACTGAATTGTAACTTAACTGCGGCTAATAAGGCGATTTTGCCAAAGAGAGTATCTCCTGCAGGGAAGCTGCTACCATCAAATGTTTGCCCTCATTAGACTCCCCTCTGGAAGCGCTTTCACTGCAAGCTGCAGATTCCCTCCTAACAGCAAGCTTTAGGATAGGGTACTGAATTGTAACTTACTTTCGCCTAATAATGCGATTATGGCAAGGAGACTATCTCCCGCAGGGAAGCTGCTACCATCAAATGTTTGCCCTCATTAGACTCCCCTCTGGAAGCGCTTTCACTGCAAGCTGCAGATTCCCTCCTAACAGCAAGCTTTAGGATAGGGTACTGAATTGTAACTTAACTGCGGCTAATAAGGCGATTATGGCAATGAGAATATCTCCCGCAGGGAAGCTGCTACCATCAAATGTTTGCCCTCATTAGACTCCCCTCTGGAAGCGCTTTCACTGCAAGCTGCAGATTCCCTCCTAACAGCAAGCTTTAGGATAGGGTACTGAATTGTAACTTAACTGCGGCTAATAAGGCGATTTTGGCAAAGAGAATATCTCCCGCAGGGAAGCTGCTACCATCAAATGTTTGCCCTCATTAGACTCCCCTCTGGAAGCGCTTTCACTGCAAGCTGCAGATTCCCTCCTAACAGCAAGCTGTAGGACACTGTACTGAATTGTAACTTAACTGCGTCTAATAAGGCGATTTTGGCAAAGAGAATATCTCCGGCAGGGAAGGTGCTACCATCAAATGTTTGCCCTCATTAGACTCCCCTCTGGAAGTGCTTTCACTGCAAGCTGCAGATTCCCTCCTAACAGCAATCTTTAGGACACGGTACTGAACTGTAACTTACTTTCGCCTAATAATGCGATTTTGGCAAAGAGAGTATCTCCCGCAGGGAAGCTGCTACCATCAAATGTTTGAACTCATTACACTCCCCTCTGGAAGCGCTTTCACTGCAAGCTGCGGATTCCCTCCTAACAGAAAGCTTTAGGAAAGTGTTCTGAATTTTAACTTACTTTCGCCTTATAATGCGATTTTGGCAAAGAGAGTATCTCCCGCAGGGAAGCTGCTACCATCAAATGTTTGCCCTCATTAGACTCCCCTCTGGAAGCGCTTTCACTGCAAGCTGCAGATTCCCTCCTAACAGCAAGCTTTAGGATAGGGTACTGAATTGTATCTTACTTTCGCCTAATAATGCGATTATTGTAAGGAGACTATCTCCCGCAGGGAAGGCTCTACCATCAAATGTTTGCCCTCATTAGACTCCCCTCTGGAAGCGCTTTCACTGCAAGCTGCAGATTCCCTCCTAACAGCAAGCTTTAGGATAGGGTACTGAATTGTAACTTACTTTCGCCTAATAATGCGATTTTGGCAAAGAGAGTATCTCCCGCAGGGAAGCTGCTACCATCAAATGTTTGCCCTCATTAGACTCCCCTCTGGAAGCGCTTTCACTGCAAGCTGCAGATTCCCTCCTAACAGCAAGCTTTAGGATAGGGTACTGAAATGTAACTTAACAGCGGCTAATAAGGCGATTTTGGCAAAGAGAATATCTCCCACAGGGAAGCTGCTACCATCAAATGCTTGCCCTCATTAGACTCCCCTCTGGAAGTGCTTTCACTGCAAGCTGCAGATTCCCTCCTAACAGCAAGCTTTAGGATAGGGTACTGAATTGTAACTTACTTTCGCCTAATAGTGCGATTTTGGCAAAGAGAGTATCTCCCGCAGGGAAGCTGCTACCATCAAATGTTTGCCCTCATTAGACTCCCCTCTGGAAGCGCTTTCACTGCAAGCTGCAGATTCCCTCCTAACAGCAAGCTTTAGGATAGGGTACTGAATTGTAACTTACTTTCGCCTAATAGTGCGATTTTGGCAAAGAGAGTATCTCCCGCAGGGAAGCTGCTACCATCAAATGTTTGCCCTCATTAGACTCCCCTCTGGAAGCGCTTTCACTGCAAGCTGCAGATTCCTTCCTAACAGCAAGCTTTAGGATAGTGTACTGAATTGTAACTTAACTGCGGCTAATAAGGCGATTTTGGCAGAGAGTATCTCCCGCAGGGAAGCTGCTACCATCAAATTTTTGCCCTCGTTAGACTCCCCTCTGGAAGCTCTTTCACTGCAAGCTGCAGATTCCCTCCTAACAGCAAGCTTTAGGATAGGGTACTGAATTGTAACTTACTTTCGCCTAATAATGCGATTTTGGCAAAGAGAGTATCTCCCGCATGGAAGCTGCTACCATCAAATGTTTGCCCTCATTAGACTCCCCTCTGGAAGCGCTTTCACTGCAAGCTGCAGATTCCCTCCTAACAGCAAGCTTTAGGATAGAGTACTGAATGGTAACTTACTTTCGCCTAATAAGGCGATTTTGGCAAAGAGAATATCTCCCGCAGGGAAGCTGTTACCATCAAACGTTTGCCCTCATTAGACTCCCCTCTGGAAGCGCTTTCACTGCAAGCTGCAGATTCCCTCCTAACAGCAAGCTTTAGGATAGTGTACTGAATGGAAACTTACTTTCGCCTAATAATGCGATTTTGGCAAAGAGAGTATCTCCCGCAGGGAAGCTGCTACCATCAAATGTTTGCCCTCGTTAGACTCCCCTCTGGAATCGCTTTCACTGCAAGCTGCAAATTCCCTCCTAACAGCAACTTTAGGTTAGAGTACTGAATTGTAACTTACTTTCGCATAATAATGCGATTTTGGCAAAGAGAGTATCTCCCGCAGGGAAGCTGCTACCATCAAATGTTTGCCCTCATTAGACTCCCCTCTGGAAGCGCTTTCACTGCAAGCTGCAGATTCCCTCCTAACAGCAAGCTTTAGGATAGGGTACTGAATTGTATCTAAACTGCGGCTAATAAGGAGAATTTGGCAAAGAGAATATCTCCCGCAGGGAAGATGCTACCATCAAATGTTTGCCCTCATTAGACTCCCCTCTGGAAGCGCTTTCACTGCAAGCTGCAGATTCCCTCCTAACAGCAAGCTTTAGGATAGGGTACTGAATTGTAACTTACTTTCACCTAATAAAGCGATTTTGGCAAAGAGAGTATCTCCCGCAGGGAAGCTGCTACCATCAAATGTTTGCCCTCATTAGACTCCCCTCTGGAAGCGCTTTCACTGCAAGCTGCAGATTCCCTCCTAACAGCAAGCTTTAGGATAGGGTACTGAATTGTAACTTAACTGCGGCTAATAAGGCGATTTTCGCAAAGAGAGTATCTCCCGCAGGGAAGCTGCTACCATCAAATATTTGCCCTCATTACACTCCCCTCTGGAAGCGCTTTCACTGCAAGCTGCAGATTCCCTCCTAACAGCAAGCTTTAGGATAGGGTACAGAATGGTAACTTACTTTCGCCTAATAATGCGATTTTGGCAAAGAGAGTATCTCCTGCAGGGAAGCTGCTACCATCAAATGTTTGCCCTCATTAGACTCCCCTCTGGAAGCGCTTTCACTGCAAGCTGCAGATTCCCTCCTAACAGCAAGCTTTAGGATAGGGTACTGAATTGTAACTTACTTTCGCCTAATAATGCGATTTTGGAAAAGAGACTATCTCCCGCAGGGAAGCTGCTACCATCAAATGTTTGCCCTCGTTAGACTCCCCTCTGGAAGCGCTTTCACTGCAAGCTGCAGATTCCCTCCTAACAGCAAGCTTTAGGATAGGGTACTGAATTGTAACTTACTTTCGCCTAATAATGCGATTTTGCAAAGAGAATATCTCCCGCAGGGAAGCTGCTACCATCAAATGTTTGCCCTCATTAGAGTCCCCTCTGGAAGCGCTTTCACTGCAAGCTGCAGATTCCCTCCTAACAGCAAGCTTTAGGATAGGGTACTGAATCGTAACTTACTTTCGCCTAATAATGCGATTTTGGCAAAGAGAGTATCTCCCGCAGGGAAGCTGCTACCATCAATGTTTGCCCTCATTAGACTCCCCTCTGGAAGCACTTTCACTGCAAGCTGCAGATTTCCTCCTAACAGCAAGCTTTAGGATAGGGTACTGAATTGTAACTTAACTGCGGCTAATAAGGCGATTTTGGCAAAGAGAATATCTCCCGCAGGGAAGCTGCTACCATCAAATGCTTGCCCTCATTAGACTCCCCTCTGGAAGCGCTTTCACTGCAAGCTGCAGATTCCCTCCTAACAGCAATCTTTAGGAAAGGGTACTGAATTGTAACGTACTTTCGCCTAATAATGCGATTATAGCAAAGAGACTTTCTCCCGCAGGGAAGCTGCTACCATCAAATGTTTGCCCTCATTAGACTCCCCTCTGGAAGCGCTTTCACTGCAAGCTGCAGATTCCCTCCTAACAGCAAGCTTTAGGATAGTGTACTGAATTGTATCTTACTTTCGCCTAATAATGCGATTATGGCAAAGAGACTATCTCCCGCAGGGAAGCTGCTACCATCAAATTTTTGCCCTCATTAGACTCCCCTCTGGAAGCGCTTTCACTGCAAGCTGCAGATTCCCTCCTAACAGCAATCTTTAGGAAAGTGTACTGAATTGTAACGTACTTTCGCCTAATAATGCGATTTTTGCAAAGAGACTTTCTCCCGCAGGGAAGCTGCTACCATCAAATGTTTGCCCTCATTAGACTCCCCTCTGGAAGCGCTTTCACTGCAAGCTGCAGATTCCCTCCTAACAGCAATCTTTAGGAAAGTGTACTGAATTGTAACGTACTTTCGCCTAATAATGCGATTTTTGCAAAGAGACTTTCTCCCGCAGGGAAGCTGCTACCATCAAATGTTTGCCCTCATTAGACTCCCCTCTGGAAGCGCTTTCACTGCAAGCTGCAGATTCCCTCCTAACAGCAAGCTTTAGGATAGTGTACTGAATTGTAACTTACTTTCGCCTAATAATGCGATTTTTGCAAAGAGAGTATCTCCCGCAGGGAAGCTGCTATCATCAAATGTTTGTCCTCGTTAGACTCCCCTCTGGAAGCGCTTTCACTGCAAGCTGCAGATTCCCTCCTAACAGCAAGCTTTAGGATAGGGTACTGAATTGTAACTTACTTTCGCCTAATAATGCGATTTTGGCAAAGAGACTATCTCCCGCAGGGAAGCTGCTACCATCAAATGTTTGCCCTCATTAGACTCCCCTCTGGAAGCGCTTTCACTGCAAGCTGCAGATTCCCTCCTAACAGCAAGCTTTAGGATAGGGTACTGAATTGTATCTTAACAGCGGCTAATAAGGCGATTTTGGCAAAGAGAATATCTCCCGCAGGGAAGCTGCTACCATCAAATGCTTGCCCTCATTAGACTCCCCTCTGGAAGCGCTTTCACTGCAAGCTGCAGATTCCCTCCTAACAGCAAGCTTTAGGATAGGGTACTGAATTGTAACTTACTTTCGCCTAATAATGCGATTTTGGCAAGGTGAGTATCTCCTGCAGGGAAGCTGCTACCATCAAATGCTTGCCCTCATTAGACTCCCCTCTGGAAGTGCTTTCACTGCAAGCTGCAGATTCCCTCCTAACAGCAAGCTTTAGGATAGGGTACTGAATTGTAACTTACTTTCGCCTAATAATGCGATTTTGGCAAGGAGAGTATCTCCTGCAGGGAAGCTGCTACCATCAAATGCTTGCCCTCATTAGACTCCCCTCTGGAAGTGCTTTCACTGCAAGCTGCAGATTCCCTCCTAACAGCAAGCTTTAGGATAGGGTACTGAATTGTAACTTACTTTCGCCTAATAGTGCGATTTTGGCAAAGTGAGTATCTCCCGCAGGGAAGCTGCTACCATCAAATGTTTGCCCTCATTAGACTCCCCTCTGGAAGCGCTTTCACTGCAAGCTGCAGATTCCCTCCTAACAGCAAGCTTTAGGATAGGGTACTGAATTGTAACTTACTTTCGCCTAATAATGCGATTTTGGCAAAGAGAGTATCACCCGCAGGGAAGCTGCTAACATCAAATGTTTGCCCTCATTAGACTCCCCTCTGGAAGCGCTTTCACTGCAAGCTGCAGATTCCTTCCTAACAGCAAGCTTTAGGATAGGGTACTGAATTGTAACTTAACTGCGGCTAATAAGGCGATTTTGGCAAAGAGAGTATCTCCCGCAGGGAAGCTGCTACCATCAAATTTTTACCCTCGTTAGACTCCCCTCTGGAAGCGCTTTCACTGCAAGCTGCAGATTCCCTCCTAACAGCAAGCTTTAGGATATGGTACTTAATTGTAACTTAACTGCGGCTAATAAGGCGATTATGGCAAACAGAATATCTCCCGCAGGGAAGCTGCTACCATCAAATGTTTGCCCTCATTAGACTCCCCTCTGGAAGCGCTTTCACTGCAAGCTGCAGATTCCCTCCTAACAGCAAGCTTTAGGATAGGGTACTGAATTGTAACTTAACTGCGGCTAAAAAGGCGATTATGGCAAAGAGAATATCTCCCGCAGGGAAGCTGTTACTATCAAATGTTTGCCCTCATTACACTCCCCTCTGGAAGCGCTTTCACTGCAAGCTGCAGATTCCCTCCTAACAGCAAGCTTTAGGATAGGGTACTGAATGGTAACTTACTTTCGCCTAATAAGGCGATTTTGGCAAAGAGAATATCTCCCGCAGGGAAGCTGTTACCATCTAACGTTTGCCCTCATTAGACTCCCCTCTGGAAGCGCTTTCACTGCAAGCTGCACATTCCCTCCTAACAGCAAGCTTTAGGATAGGGTACTGAATTGTAACTTACTTTCGCCTAATAATGCGATTTTGGCAAAGAGAGTATCTCCCGCAGGGAAGCTGCTACCATCAAATGTTTGCCCTCGTTAGACTCCCCTCTGGAAGCGCTTTCACTGCAAGCTGCAGATTCCCTCCTAACAGCAAATTTAGGTTAGGGTACTGAATTGTAACTTACTTTCGCCTAATAAAGCGATTTTGTCAAAGAGAGTATCTCCCGCAGGGAAGCTGCTACCATCAAATGTTTGCCCTCATTAGACTCCCCTCTGGAAGCGCTTTCACTGCAAGCTGCAGATTCCCTCCTAACAGCAAGCTTTAGGATAGGGTACTGAATTGTATCTAAACTGCGGCTAATAAGGAGAATTTGGCAAAGAGAATATCTCCCGCAGGGAAGATGCTACCATCAAATGTTTGCCCTCATTAGACTCCCCTCTGGAAGCGCTTTCACTGCAAGCTGCAGATTCCCTCCTAACAGCAAGCTTTAGGATGGGGTACTAAATTGTAACTTACTTTCGCCTAATAAAGCGATTTTGGCAAAGAGAGTATCTCCCGCAGGGAAGCTGCTACCATCAAATGTTTGCCCTCATTAGACTCCCGTCTGGAAGCGCTTTCACTGCAAGCTGCAGATTCCCTCCTAACAGCAAGCTTTAGGATAGGGTACTGAATTGTAACTTACTTTCGCCTAATAATGCGATTTTGGCAAAGAGAGTATCTCCCGCAGGGAAGCTGCTACCATCAAATGTTTGCCCTCATTAGACTCCCCTCTGGAAGCGCTTTCACTGCAAGCTGCGGATTCCCTCCTAACAGCAAGCCTTAGGAAAGTGTTCTGAATTGTAACTTACTTTCGCCTAATAATGCGATTTTGGCAAAGAGAGTATCTCCCGCAGGGAAGCTGCTACCATCAAATGTTTGCCCTCATTAGACTCCCCTCTGGAAGCACTTTCACTGCAAGCTGCAGATTCCCTCCTAACAGCAAGCTTTAGGATAGGGTACTGAATTGTAACTTAACTGGGGCTAATAAGGCGATTTTGGCCAAGAGAGTATCTACCGCAGGGAAGCTGCTACCATCAAATGTTTGCCCTCGTTAGACTACCCTCTGGAAGCGCATTCACTGCAAGCTGCAGATTCCCTCCTAACAGCAAGCTTTAGGATAGGGTACTGAATTGTAACTTACTTTCGCCTAATAATGCGATTTTGGCAAAGAGAGTATCTCCCGCAGGGAAGCTGCTACCGTCAAATATTTGCCCTCATTAGACTCCCCTCTGGAAGCGCTTTCACTGCAAGCTGCAGATTCCCTCCTAACAGCAAGCTTTAGGATAGTGTACTGAATTGTAACTTACTTTCGCCTAATAATGCGATTTTGGCAAAGAGACTACCTCCCGCAGGGAAGCTGCTACCATCAAATATTTACCCTCATTAGACTCCCCTCTGGAAGCGCTTTCACTGCAAGCTGCAGATTCCCTCCTAACAGCAAGCTTTAGGATAGGGTACTGAATTGTAACTTAACTGCGGCTAATAAGGAGAATTTGGCAAAGAGAATATCTCCCGCAGGGAAGCTGCTACCATCAAATGTTTGCCCTCATTAGACTTCCCTCTGGAAGCGCTTTCACTGCAATCTGCAGATTCCCTCCTAACAGCAATCTTTAGGAAAGTGTACTGAATTGTAACTTACTTTCGCCTAATAATGCGATTTTAGCAAAGAGACTTTCTCCCGCAGGGAAGCTGCTACCATCAAATGCTTGCCCTCATTAGACTCCCCTCTGGAAGCGCTTTCACTGCAAGCTGCAGATTCCCTCCTAACAGCAAGCTTTAGGATAGGGTACTGAATTGTAACTTACTTTCGCCTAATAATGCGATTTTGGCAAAGAGACTATCTCCCGCAGGGAAGCTGCTACCATCAAATGTTTGCCCTCATTAGACTCCCCTCTGGAAGCGCTTTCACTGCAAGCTGCAGATTCCCTCCTAACAGCAAGCTTTAGGATAGGGTACTGAATTGTAACTTAACAGCGGCTAATAAGGCGATTTTGGCAAAGAGAATATCTCCTGCAGGGAAGCTGCTACCATCAAATGCTTGCCCTCATTAGACTCCCCTCTGGAAGTGCTTTCACTGCAAGCTGCAGATTCCCTCCTAACAGCAAGCTTTAGGATAGGGTACTGAATTGTAACTTGCTTTCGCCTAATAGTGCGATTTTGGCAAAGAGAGTATCTCCCGCAGGGAAGCTGCTACCATCAAATGTTTGCCCTCATTAGACTCCCCTCTGGAAGCGCTTTCACTGCAAGCTGCAGATTCCCTCCTAACAGCAAGCTTTAGGATAGGGTACTGAATTGTAACTTGCTTTCGCCTAATAGTGCGATTTTGGCAAAGAGAGTATCTCCCGCAGGGAAGCTGCTACCATCAAATGTTTGCCCTCATTAGACTCCCCTCTGGAAGCGCTTTCACTGCAAGCTGCAGATTCCCTCCTAACAGCAAGCTTTAGGATAGGGTACTGAATTGTAACTTACTTTCGCCTAATAATGCGATTTTGTCAAAGAGAGTATCACCCGTAGGGAAGCTGCTAACATCAAATGTTTGCCCTCATTAGACTCCCCTCTGGAAGCGCTTTCACTGCATGCTGCAGATTCCCTCCTAACAGCAACTTTAGGTTAGGGTACTGAATTGTAACTTACTTTCGCCTAATAATGCGATTTTGGCAAAGAGAGTATCTCCCGCATGGAAGCTGCTACCATCAAATGTTTGCCCTCATTAGACTCCCCTCTGGAAGCGCTTTCACTGCAAGCTGCAGATTCCCTCCTAACAGCAAGCTTTAGGATAGGGTACTGAATGGTAACTTACTTTCGCCTAATAAGGCGATTTTGGCAAAGAGAATATCTCCCGCAGGGAAGCTGTTACCATCAAACGTTTGCCCTCATTAGACTCCCCTCTGGAAGCGCTTTCACTGCAAGCTGCAGATTCCCTCCTAACAGCAAGCTTTAGGATAGGGTACTGAATGGTAACTTACTTTCGCCTAATAATGCGATTTTGGCAAAGAGAGTATCTCCCGCAGGGAAGCTGCTACCATCAAATGTTTGCCCTCGTTAGACTCCCCTCTGGAAGCGCTTTCACTGCAAGCTGCAAATTCCCTCCTAACAGCAACTTTAGGTTAGGGTACTGAATTGTAACTTACTTTCGCCTAATAATGCGATTTTGGCAAAGAGAGTATCTCCCGCAGGGAAGCTGCTACCATCAAATGTTTGCCCTCATTAGACTCCCCTCTGGAAGCGCTTTCACTGCAAGCTGCAGATTCCCTCCTAACAGCAAGCTTTAGGATAGGGTACTGAATTGTAACTTACTTTCGCCTAATAATGCGATTTTGGCAAAGAGAGTATCTCCCGCAGGGAAGCTGCTACCATCAAATGTTTGCCCTCGTTAGACTCCCCTCTGGAAGCGCTTTCACTGCAAGCTGCAGATTCCCTCCTAACAGCAAATTTAGGTTAGGGTACTGAATTGTAACTTACTTTCGCCTAATAATGCGATTTTGGCAAAGAGAGTATCTCCCGCAGGGAAGCTGCTACCATCAAATGTTTGCCCTCATTACACTCCCCTCTGGAAGCGCTTTCACTGCAAGCTGCAGATTCCCTCCTAACAGCAAGCTTTAGGATAGGGTACTGAATTGTAACTTACTATCGCCTAATAATGCGATTTTGGCAAAGAGAATATCTCCCGCAGGGAAGCTGCTACCATCAAATGTTTGCCCTCATTACACTCCCCTCTGGAAGCGCTTTCACTGCAAGCTGCAGATTCCCTCCTAACAGCAAGCTTTAGGATAGGGTACTGAATTGTAACTTAACTGCGGCTAATAAGGCGATTTTGGCAAAGAGAGTATCTCCCGCAGGGAAGCTGCTACCATCAAATATTTGCCCTCATTACACTCCCCTCTGGAAGCGCTTTCACTGCAAGCTGCAGATTCCCTCCTAACAGCAAGCTTTAGGATAGGGTACAGAATGGTAACTTACTTTCGCCTAATAATGCGATTTTGGCAAAGAGAGTATCTCCTGCAGGGAAGCTGCTACCATCAAATGTTTGCCCTCATTAGACTCCCCTCTGGAAGCACTTTCACTGCAAGCTGCAGATTCCCTCCTAACAGCAAGCTTTAGGATAGGGTACTGAATTGTAACTTAACTGCGGCTAATAAGGCGATTTTGCCAAAGAGAGTATCTCCTGCAGGGAAGCTGCTACCATCAAATGTTTGCCCTCATTAGACTCCCCTCTGGAAGCGCTTTCACTGCAAGCTGCAGATTCCCTCCTAACAGCAAGCTTTAGGATAGGGTACTGAATTGTAACTTACTTTCGCCTAATAATGCGATTATGGCAAGGAGACTATCTCCCGCAGGGAAGCTGCTACCATCAAATGTTTGCCCTCATTAGACTCCCCTCTGGAAGCGCTTTCACTGCAAGCTGCAGATTCCCTCCTAACAGCAAGCTTTAGGATAGGGTACTGAATTGTAACTTAACTGCGGCTAATAAGGCGATTATGGCAATGAGAATATCTCCCGCAGGGAAGCTGCTACCATCAAATGTTTGCCCTCATTAGACTCCCCTCTGGAAGCGCTTTCACTGCAAGCTGCAGATTCCCTCCTAACAGCAAGCTTTAGGATAGGGTACTGAATTGTAACTTAACTGCGGCTAATAAGGCGATTTTGGCAAAGAGAATATCTCCCGCAGGGAAGCTGCTACCATCAAATGTTTGCCCTCATTAGACTCCCCTCTGGAAGCGCTTTCACTGCAAGCTGCAGATTCCCTCCTAACAGCAAGCTGTAGGACACTGTACTGAATTGTAACTTAACTGCGTCTAATAAGGCGATTTTGGCAAAGAGAATATCTCCGGCAGGGAAGGTGCTACCATCAAATGTTTGCCCTCATTAGACTCCCCTCTGGAAGTGCTTTCACTGCAAGCTGCAGATTCCCTCCTAACAGCAATCTTTAGGACACGGTACTGAACTGTAACTTACTTTCGCCTAATAATGCGATTTTGGCAAAGAGAGTATCTCCCGCAGGGAAGCTGCTACCATCAAATGTTTGAACTCATTACACTCCCCTCTGGAAGCGCTTTCACTGCAAGCTGCGGATTCCCTCCTAACAGAAAGCTTTAGGAAAGTGTTCTGAATTTTAACTTACTTTCGCCTTATAATGCGATTTTGGCAAAGAGAGTATCTCCCGCAGGGAAGCTGCTACCATCAAATGTTTGCCCTCATTAGACTCCCCTCTGGAAGCGCTTTCACTGCAAGCTGCAGATTCCCTCCTAACAGCAAGCTTTAGGATAGGGTACTGAATTGTATCTTACTTTCGCCTAATAATGCGATTATTGTAAGGAGACTATCTCCCGCAGGGAAGGCTCTACCATCAAATGTTTGCCCTCATTAGACTCCCCTCTGGAAGCGCTTTCACTGCAAGCTGCAGATTCCCTCCTAACAGCAAGCTTTAGGATAGGGTACTGAATTGTAACTTACTTTCGCCTAATAATGCGATTTTGGCAAAGAGAGTATCTCCCGCAGGGAAGCTGCTACCATCAAATGTTTGCCCTCATTAGACTCCCCTCTGGAAGCGCTTTCACTGCAAGCTGCAGATTCCCTCCTAACAGCAAGCTTTAGGATAGGGTACTGAAATGTAACTTAACAGCGGCTAATAAGGCGATTTTGGCAAAGAGAATATCTCCCACAGGGAAGCTGCTACCATCAAATGCTTGCCCTCATTAGACTCCCCTCTGGAAGTGCTTTCACTGCAAGCTGCAGATTCCCTCCTAACAGCAAGCTTTAGGATAGGGTACTGAATTGTAACTTACTTTCGCCTAATAGTGCGATTTTGGCAAAGAGAGTATCTCCCGCAGGGAAGCTGCTACCATCAAATGTTTGCCCTCATTAGACTCCCCTCTGGAAGCGCTTTCACTGCAAGCTGCAGATTCCCTCCTAACAGCAAGCTTTAGGATAGGGTACTGAATTGTAACTTACTTTCGCCTAATAGTGCGATTTTGGCAAAGAGAGTATCTCCCGCAGGGAAGCTGCTACCATCAAATGTTTGCCCTCATTAGACTCCCCTCTGGAAGCGCTTTCACTGCAAGCTGCAGATTCCTTCCTAACAGCAAGCTTTAGGATAGTGTACTGAATTGTAACTTAACTGCGGCTAATAAGGCGATTTTGGCAGAGAGTATCTCCCGCAGGGAAGCTGCTACCATCAAATTTTTGCCCTCGTTAGACTCCCCTCTGGAAGCTCTTTCACTGCAAGCTGCAGATTCCCTCCTAACAGCAAGCTTTAGGATAGGGTACTGAATTGTAACTTACTTTCGCCTAATAATGCGATTTTGGCAAAGAGAGTATCTCCCGCATGGAAGCTGCTACCATCAAATGTTTGCCCTCATTAGACTCCCCTCTGGAAGCGCTTTCACTGCAAGCTGCAGATTCCCTCCTAACAGCAAGCTTTAGGATAGAGTACTGAATGGTAATTTACTTTCGCCTAATAAGGCGATTTTGGCAAAGAGAATATCTCCCGCAGGGAAGCTGTTACCATCAAACGTTTGCCCTCATTAGACTCCCCTCTGGAAGCGCTTTCACTGCAAGCTGCAGATTCCCTCCTAACAGCAAGCTTTAGGATAGTGTACTGAATGGAAACTTACTTTCGCCTAATAATGCGATTTTGGCAAAGAGAGTATCTCCCGCAGGGAAGCTGCTACCATCAAATGTTTGCCCTCGTTAGACTCCCCTCTGGAATCGCTTTCACTGCAAGCTGCAAATTCCCTCCTAACAGCAACTTTAGGTTAGAGTACTGAATTGTAACTTACTTTCGCATAATAATGCGATTTTGGCAAAGAGAGTATCTCCCGCAGGGAAGCTGCTACCATCAAATGTTTGCCCTCATTAGACTCCCCTCTGGAAGCGCTTTCACTGCAAGCTGCAGATTCCCTCCTAACAGCAAGCTTTAGGATAGGGTACTGAATTGTATCTAAACTGCGGCTAATAAGGAGAATTTGGCAAAGAGAATATCTCCCGCAGGGAAGATGCTACCATCAAATGTTTGCCCTCATTAGACTCCCCTCTGGAAGCGCTTTCACTGCAAGCTGCAGATTCCCTCCTAACAGCAAGCTTTAGGATAGGGTACTGAATTGTAACTTACTTTCACCTAATAAAGCGATTTTGGCAAAGAGAGTATCTCCCGCAGGGAAGCTGCTACCATCAAATGTTTGCCCTCATTACACTCCCCTCTGGAAGCGCTTTCACTGCAAGCTGCAGATTCCCTCCTAACAGCAAGCTTTAGGATAGGGTACTGAATTGTAACTTAACTGCGGCTAATAAGGCGATTTTCGCAAAGAGAGTATCTCCCGCAGGGAAGCTGCTACCATCAAATATTTGCCCTCATTAGACTCCCCTCTGGAAGCGCTTTCACTGCAAGCTGCAGATTCCCTCCTAACAGCAAGCTTTAGGATAGGGTACAGAATGGTAACTTACTTTCGCCTAATAATGCGATTTTGGCAAAGAGAGTATCTCCTGCAGGGAAGCTGCTACCATCAAATGTTTGCCCTCATTAGACTCCCCTCTGGAAGCGCTTTCACTGCAAGCTGCAGATTCCCTCCTAACAGCAAGCTTTAGGATAGGGTACTGAATTGTAACTTACTTTCGCCTAATAATGCGATTTTGGAAAAGAGACTATCTCCCGCAGGGAAGCTGCTACCATCAAATGTTTGCCCTCGTTAGACTCCCCTCTGGAAGCGCTTTCACTGCAAGCTGCAGATTCCCTCCTAACAGCAAGCTTTAGGATAGGGTACTGAATTGTAACTTACTTTCGCCTAATAATGCGATTTTGCAAAGAGAATATCTCCCGCAGGGAAGCTGCTACCATCAAATGTTTGCCCTCATTAGAGTCCCCTCTGGAAGCGCTTTCACTGCAAGCTGCAGATTCCCTCCTAACAGCAAGCTTTAGGATAGGGTACTGAATCGTAACTTACTTTCGCCTAATAATGCGATTTTGGCAAAGAGAGTATCTCCCGCAGGGAAGCTGCTACCATCAATGTTTGCCCTCATTAGACTCCCCTCTGGAAGCACTTTCACTGCAAGCTGCAGATTCCCTCCTAACAGCAAGCTTTAGGATAGGGTACTGAATTGTAACTTAACTGCGGCTAATAAGGCGATTTTGGCAAAGAGAATATCTCCCGCAGGGAAGATGCTACCATCAAATATTTGCCCTCATTAGACTCCCCTCTGGAAGCGCTTTCACTGCAAGCTGCAGATTCCCTCCTAACAGCAAGCTTTAGGATAGGGTACTGAATTGTAACTTACTTTCGAATAATAATGCGATTTTGCCAAAGAGAGTATCTCCCGCAGGGAAGCTGCTACCATCAAATGTTTGCCCTCATTAGACTCCCCTCTGGAAGTGCTTTCACTGCAAGCTGCAGATTCCCTCCTAACAGCAAGCTTTAGGATAGGGTACTGAATTGTATCTTACTTTCGCCTAATAATGCGATTATGGAAAAGAGAGTATCTCCCGCAGGGAAGCTGCTACCATCAAATGTTTGCCCTCATTAGACTCCCCTCTGGAAGCGCTTTCACTGCAAGCTGCAGATTCCCTCCTAACAGCAAGCTTTAGGATAGGGTACGGAATTGTAACTTACTTTCGCCTAATAATGCGATTTTGGAAAAGAGACTGTCTCCCGCAGGGAAGCAGCTACCATCAAATGTTTGCCCTCATTAGACTCCCCTCTGGAAGCGCTTTCACTGCAAGCTGCAGATTCCCTCCTAACAGCAAGCTTTAGGATAGGGTACTGAATTGTAACTTACTTTCGCCTAATAATGCGATTTTGGCAAAGAGAGTATCTCCCGCAGGGAAGCTGCTACCATCAAATGTTTGCCCACATTTGACTCCCCTCTGGAAGCGCTTTCACTGCAAGCTGCAGATTCCCTCCTAACAGCAAGCTTTAGGATAAGGTACTGAATTGTAACTTACTTTCGCCTAATAAGGCGATATTGGCAATGAGAGTATATCTCGCAGGGAAGCTGCTACCATCAAATGTTTGCCCTCATTAGACTCCCCTCTGGAAGCGCTTTCACTGCAAGCTGCAGATTCCCTCCTAACAGCAAGCTTTAGGATAGGGTACTGAATTGTAACTTACTTTCGCCTAATAATGCGATTATGGCAAGGAGACTATCTCCCGCAGGGAAGCTGCTACCATCAAATGTTTGCCCTCATTAGACTCCCGTCTGGAAGCGCTTTCACTGCAAGCTGCAGATTCCCTCCTAACAGCAAGCTTTAGGATAGGGTACTGAATTGTAACTTAACTGCGGCTAATAAGGCGATTATGGCAATGAGAATATCTCCCGCAGGGAAGCTGCTACCATCAAATGTTTGCCCTCATTAGACTCCCCTCTGGAAGCGCTTTCACTGCAAGCTGCAGATTCCCTCCTAACAGCAAGCTTTAGGATAGGGTACTGAATTGTAACTTACTTTCGCCTAATAATGCGATTATTTTAAGGAGACTATCTCCTGCAGGGAAGCTGCTACCATCAAATGTTTGCCCTCATTAGACTCCCCTCTGGAAGCGCTTTCACTGCAAGCTTCAGATTCCCTCCTAACAGCAAGCTTTAGGATAGTGTACTGAATTGTATCTTAACTGCGGCTAATAAGGCGATTTTGGAAAAGAGAATATCTACCGCAGGGAAGCTGCTACCATCAAATGTTTGCCCTCATTAGACTCCCCTCTGGAAGCGCATTCACTGCAAGCTGCAGATTCCCTCCTAACAGCAAGCTTTAGGATAGGGTACTGAATTGTAACTTACTTTCGCCTAATAACGCGATTTTGGCAAAGAGAGTATCTCCCGCAGGGAAGCTGCTACCATCAAATGTTTGCCCTCATTAGACTCCTCTCTGGAAGCGCTTTCACTGCAAGCTGCAAATTCCCTCCTAACAGCAAGCTTTAGGATAAGGTACCGAATTGTAACTTAACTGCGGCCAATAAGGCGATATGGCAAAGAGATTATCTCCCGCAGGGAAGATGCTACCATCAAATATTTGCCCTCATTAGATTCCCCTCTGGAAGCGCTTTCACTGCAAGCTGCAGATTCCCTCCTAACAGCAAGCTTTAGGATAGGGAACTGAATTGTAACTTACTTTCGCCTAATAATGCGATTTTGGCAAAGAGACTATCTCCCGCAGGGAAGCTGTTACCATCAAATGTTTGCCCTCGTTAGACTACCCTCTGGAAGCGCATTCACTTCAAGCTGCAGATTCCCTCCTAACAGCAAGCTTTAGGATAGGGTACTGAATTGTATCTTACTTTGGCCTAATACTGCGATTTTGGCAAAGAGAGTATCTCCCGCAGGGAAGGCTCTACCATCAAATGTTTGCCCTCATTAGACTCCCCTCTGGAAGCGCTTTTACTGCAAGCTGCAGATTCCCTCCTAACAGTAAGCTTTAGGATAGTGTACTGAATTGTAACTTAACTGCGGCTAATAAGGCGATTTTGGCAAAGAGAGTATCTCCCGCAGGGAAGCTGCTACCATCAAATGTTTGCCCTCATTAGACTCCCCTCTGGAAGCGCTTTCACTGCAAGCTGCAGATTCCCTCCTAACAGCAAGCTTTTGGATAGGGTACTGAATTGTAACTTAACTGCGGCTCATAAGGCGATTTCGGAAAAGAGAGAATATCCTGCAGGGAAGCTGCTACCATCAAATGTTTGCCCTCATTAGACTCCCCTCTGGAAGCGCTTTGTCTGCAAGCTGCAGATTCCCTCCTAACAGCAAGCTGTAGGACACTGTACTGAATTGTAACTTAAGTGCGTATAATAAGGCGATTTTGGCAAAGAGAATATCTCCCGCAGGGAAGCTGCTACCATCAAATGTTTGCCCTCATTAGACTCCCCTCTGGAAGCGCTTTCACCGCAAGCTGCAGATTCCCTCCTAACAGCAAGCTTTAGGATAGGGTACTGAATTGTAACTTACTTTCGCCTAATAATGCGATTTTGGCAAAGAGAGAGAATATGGGACAATGGCAAAGAGGGGCGGACAAGGGCAAAGAGGGGAGGACAATTGCGAAAGGGGCGGACAAGGGCAAAGCGGGGCGGACAAGGGCAAAGCGGGGCGGACAAGGGCAAAGCGGGGCGGACAAGGGCAAAGCGGGGCGGACAAGGGCAAAGCGGGGCGGACAAGGGCAAAGCGGGGCGGACAAGGGCAAAGCGGGGCGGACAAGGGCAAAGCGGGGCGGACAAGGGCAAAGCCGGGCGGACAAGGGCAAAGCCGGGCGGACAAGTGCGGAGAATACCGGACAAGGGCAAAGCCGGGCGGACAAGGGCAAAGCCGGGCGGACAAGGGCAAAGACGGGCGGACAAGGGCAAAGACGGGCGGACAAGTGCGGAGAATACCGGACAAGGGCAAAGCCGGGCGGACAAGGGCAAAGCCGGGCGGACAAGGGCAAAGCCGGGCGGACAAGGGCAAAGCCGGGCGGACAAGTGCGGAGAATACCGGACGAGGGCAAAGACGGGCGGACGAGGGCAAAGACGGGCGGACGAGGGCAAAGACGGGCGGACGAGGGCAAAGACGGGCGGACGAGGGCAAAGACGGGCGGACGAGGGCAAAGACGGGCGGACGAGGGCAAAGACGGGCGGACGAGGGCAAAGACGGGCGGACAAGTGCGGAGAATACCGGACAAGGGCAAAGACGGGCGGACAAGGGCAAAGACGGGCGGACAAGGGCAAAGACGGGCGGACAAGGGCAAAGACGGGCGGACAAGGGCAAAGACGGGCGGACAAGGGCAAAGACGGGCGGACAAGGGCAAAGACGGGCGGACAAGTGCGGAGAATACCGGACAAGGGCAAAGCCGGGCGGACAAGGGCAAAGCCGGGCGGACAAGGGCAAAGCCGGGCGGACAAGTGCGGAGAATACCGGACAAGGGCAAAGCCGGGCGGACAAGGGCAAAGCCGGGCGGACAAGGGCAAAGCCGGGCGGACAAGGGCAAAGCCGGGCGGACAAGTGCGGAGAATACCGGACGAGGGCAAAGACGGGCGGACGAGGGCAAAGACGGGCGGACGAGGGCAAAGACGGGCGGACGAGGGCAAAGACGGGCGGACGAGGGCAAAGACGGGCGGACGAGGGCAAAGACGGGCGGACGAGGGCAAAGACGGGCGGACGAGGGCAAAGACGGGCGGACGAGGGCAAAGACGGGCGGACGAGGGCAAAGACGGGCGGACGAGGGCAAAGACGGGCGGACGAGGGCAAAGACGGGCGGACGAGGGCAAAGACGGGCGGACGAGGGCAAAGACGGGCGGACGAGGGCAAAGACGGGCGGACGAGGGCAAAGACGGGCGGACGAGGGCAAAGACGGGCGGACGAGGGCAAAGACGGGCGGACGAGGGCAAAGACGGGCGGACGAGGGCAAAGACGGGCGGACGAGGGCAAAGACGGGCGGACGAGGGCAAAGACGGGCGGACGAGGGCAAAGACGGGCGGACGAGGGCAAAGACGGGCGGACAAGTGCGGAGAATACCGGACAAGGGCAAAGACGGGCGGACAAGTGCGGAGAATACCGGACAATTGCGGAGAATACTGGACAAGGGCAAAGCCGGGCGGACAAGTGCGGAGAATACCGGACAAGTGCGGAGAATACCGGACAAGTGCGGAGAATACCGGACAAGTGCGGAGAATACCGGACAAGGGCAAAGACGGGCGGACCAGGGCAAAGACGGGCGGAGAAGTGCGGGGAATACCGGAAAAGGGCAAACACGGGCGGACAAGTGCGGGGAATACCGAAAAAGGGCGAAGACGGGCGGAAAAGTGCAAATAGGGGCGGACAAGGGCAAAGAGGGCCCGACCAGGGCAAAGAGGGGCGGACAAGTTCGGAGAGTACGGGACAAGGGCACAGAGGGGCGGACAAGGGCCCAGATTGGCAGACAATTTCGGAGAATACGGGACAAGGGCCCAGAGGGGCGGACAAGGGCCCAGAGGGGCGGACAAGGGCCCAGAGGGGCGGACAAGGGCCCAGAGGGGCGGACAAGGGCCCAGAGGGGCGGACAAGGGCCCAGAGGGGCGGACAAGTTAGGAGAATACGGGACACGGGCCCAGAGGGGCGGACAAGTTAGGAGAATACGGGACACGGGCCCAGAGAATACGGGACACGGGCCCAGAGAATACGGGACACGGGCCCAGAGGGGCGGACAAGTTTGGAGAATACGGGACAAGGGCCCAGACGGGCGGACACGAGCCCAGAGGGGCGGACAAGTTTGGAGAATACGGGACAAGGGCCCAGACGGGCGGACACGGGCCCAGAGGGGCGGACAAGTGCGGATAATACGGGACAAGGCCACAGAGGTTCGGACACGGGCCCAGAGGGGCGGACACGGGCCCAGAGGGGCGGACAAGTGCGGATAATACGGGACAAGGCCACAGAGGGGCGGACAAGGGGAAAGAGGGTCGGACAAGTGTGGAGAACACGGGACAAGGCCACAGAGTGGTGGACAATGGCGGAGAACACGGGACAAGGCCACAGATTGGCGGACAAGGGCGGAGAACACGGGACAAGGGCACAGAGGGGCGGATAAGGGCGGAGAACACGGGACAAGGGCCCAAGTCGGGCCGGGAGGGGCCCAAGTTGGGCCGGGCAAGTGCGGAAAATACCGGACAAGTGCGGATAATACGGGACAAGGCCACAGAGGGGCGGACAAGGGCGGAGAACACGGGACAAGGGCACAGAGGGGCGGACAAGGGCGGAGAATACGGGACAAGGGCCCAAGTCGGGCCGGGAGGGGCCCAAGTCGGGCCGGGCAAGTGCGGAAAATACCGGACAGGGGTAAGAGCAGGGCCGCACGGGGTAAGAGCAGGGCCGCACGGGGTAAGAGCAGGGCCGCACGGGGTAAGAGCAGGGCCGCACGGGGTGGAGGTGCAGTTCAGTCTCAACTCAGTACCTTATATTAAACGTTCTGTTAGTCGAGCTTAACCAGCTTGAAGTGAAAGCACTTCCGGAGAAGACTCTACTGAGAGCCAGCATTTGATTGTAGCAGATTCCCCGCAGTCCTTGTGCTGAACGGTATGAAATTTCAAAGTGACACTTTAACCGCCATTCTGATGTTACTGTACACAAGCCGAGACTGAACATTCTACAAGCCTTGCTTTGCACTGAAAGCACTCTAAGAGAAGACATTCAGAAACAGCAGCATTCCATGCTAGCATCTTCCCTGCGGGAGACACTCTCTTTTCCCAAATCGCCTTATTAGGCGAAAGTAAGTCACAATTCAGTACCCTATACTAAACCGTTCTGTTAGACATTCTTCTGCAGCTTGCAGTGAAGGCGCTTCCAGAGAAGACTCTAACAAAAGCCAGAATTTGATCATAGCAGCTTCCCTACAGTACTTCTCTGCATCCCCTCCATGGTTTCAGAGACTAGCAGAAACTACCACACTTAGGGCTGCTAGCTCTCCAGAGTAATGGATGCCCCTAGACTGCATGGTCTAGTCACATTAAAACATTAAGAACCGGGCCGCTATACCTTGGCTGACTCTTATCACCTCCTCCATGCACCAGGCAGAGCAGCTTGAACTGGACACAAATACACACGGAACACTAACACACAAGACCGATGTCGTGAACCGAGGACAAAAGAAGATTTGCAGCAACATGGAGGACTCCTGGACCACGCTTGCCAATGGGCAAGGCAATGGACAGGGCTCTGAGGAAGAACCTACGGTAGCCCTGGAAAAGCAAAGATGGTTCCAAAGAGATGTGGCTGCAACTGGCAAGATGAACGGGCAAGAAACCCTTTTAAAGTCCTAAAGATGCAGAGGATGGATGGAACAAGTCCCAGAACAGGGATCCAACAAAACGGAAGACTAACTATCCTGGATAATAAGGCCGGCTGCAAGGCTGCAGCAGAAGACAACTGACCGGATGCTTCCAAAACACAAGAGCGATCCACGCTTTAAAAATGTGAAGAAAGAAAAGCAGTGCCCCATCGACACTGCTTTGATCAGTACGAGCATTTGGGACCCTAGACATGGTGCCCAAGGCACATCCGGCATGCCTCGAGTACAAAAGAGGACATCAAGACCTGCAGAAAATTTCAGACACAGCACAGTGACTACACAAACTAGATAACAACAGATACAGGCTGGAACTGCCCTGCCCATGCAGGGTTTGGGCTCAGAAGTACGCCCCTCTGCCTTCACCTGCCCAAAGAGGACTCTCCCTGCACAGCCTAGGCTACCTTCAAAACCCCTCCCTGCTATCCCCAACCCGCCTCCCACTTCCCAAATCTGGTCCCTCAACTTAGCTTTCAGAGGGCCACGAATGAAGCTGTCCTTGGCCAAAGCAGCTCAAATCACATCAGCTAACAGAAATAATCCTGCAGTCACTGGGTTCCTCTTCAGCATCTGCAAGGAAAACAAGGAGAAAAACACAGTGCCAAAACACAAGAACGATCCCGGCTTTAGGAGCACGATGCAAGAAAAGCAGTGCCCAATCGACAGTGCATTGATGGGTACAAGCATTCAGGACCCTAGATATGGTGCTCGAGGCATGTCCGGCATGCTGTAAAGGATCCCTCATTACAATGGTATGTGGCCAAGACTGGGATGATGTACGTGAGAGGATCACCTTTTAAATGTCTAAAGACACAAGATGCGTGGAAGAAGTCTTAGGCCTACAGGGATCCTTGAAAATACAAGACTAGCGATTGTGGCCACCAACACAGTCTGCAAGGTCACAGGAAAAGATGGCTGACTAGAAACTTTGAAAATGTGAAGCCAATCCACACTTAGGTTATGATGCAAGAAGAACAGTGCCTAATTGGTATTGTACCCATGAGTACAGGCATTCAAGACCCTCGAGATGCTGCTCAAGTCATATGCTGCATTCCTTTAAAGCAAAGGGGACATCAAGGCTTAAGAAACATGAAAGAGAAACAGAATATAAAGCACACAGCACAGACAAGCTGGAACGGCCCTACCTGGAACATGCTAGCTTTGGGCTGAGAAGTAACACCCTCCAGCTCTCCATGCCCAAAGGGGACATTTCCTGCACAGCCCTCTCCCCTAGGCTACTTTTAAAACTCCACCCTGCCATCCCCAGCCTTCTCCCCTCTGTCACACCCCACCCTTGCCCCCGTCCCTCAACTTAGCTTTCAGACCACCAGGAGGCTTCCTCAGCAGAAAAAACTCCAAGAGCATCAGCTCCCTGGGATGATCCTACAGTTGCCAGGTTCCACTTGGCCATCTGTAAGAAAACCAATGAGAAAACTAAAATAGTGCCAACAGCCAGCATTGCACTGATCAATGTCAGCACCTTACATGACAACTTGCTCTGCCTAACTGCCATGTTCTTCCACTCACTTGCTCCACAGCAGTTCTTATGTCAGATGCTGCAGCTGTTATCACCCAGGGTAATTAAATTAAGAGAATTACTCACACCTGTGAGAAGTCTGCCCCATGCTCCTTCTCCCTACTACCCAGCTCATCTCAAATGCTCTTCCCATTCCCAAGGTGGCCCACACAGTGCCTGCCAAACCAAAAGTAAATACTATGTTGCCAAAGAACACTTTGCTCTTCTAGACATACTCAACTTCCTCCTCACCATCAGCCCCACAATGATGAGAAAAAGCCTGACTACCTCACCGGCACCCCAAAATTCTCTGCTGTCTGCTTGCTTCTCCTCTCCTCCTCAGCACTTAAGTTGTAGGACCAGTAGTGGTGATACCCAGGACAAAAGAAAGATGAGCCATGGAGATCCTAATTCTAGGAAGTTACCAGACTTTAGTCACAGGAGTAAACAAGAAGAACTTGAAAAAGAATATTCTTATCAAAACCCAGTAAAGATTATTAACACAGAAGACATAAAAACACAGGACACTCACCACACAGCAATGGAGACTGGAATTACAGAGGCAGTCAGCCAATAAAAAACTCGCAACAGTGGGATTTGACTGCTCTAAGACCTAAATTGGAAACTCAATGACCGTAAAAAAACACAATGGATAACAGGGACAAGGTAAAAACCGCTGTAAGCAATAACAAAGCAAACCTCACTGGTAAGTTCAGGAAAAATCCAAAACTCTACTAAATAAGGGAGGCTTGTGTGCCCACAGACCAGATGAAAAAGAGTTGCTCAGCTGCTAACTGTTACGAGCCAAAACAATATCCAATCTCTTCCCTGAGAAATGCAAGCGAAACAAGCGGCAGAATCCTGCACTGTAGATAGGCAGTGAGTCCATATGTTTAAGTAGCAAGGTCTCTGATATTCATAGGATCACCAGGTTGGAAAAGACCCATTGGATCATTGAGTCCAACCATTCCTATCAATCACTAAACCACGTCCCTCAGCACTTCGGCCACCCGTCCTTTAAACACCTCCAGGGAAGGTGACTCTACCACCTCCTTGGGCAGCCTTTGCCCATCCCTAATAACCCTTTCAGTGAAATATTTTTTCCTGATGTACAGCCTGAACCTTCCCTGGCAGAGCTTGAGGCTATTCCCTCTTGTCCTGTCCCCTGTCACTTTGGAGAGGTGGCCAGCTTCCTTATCTCCACAACCTCCTTTCAGCAATGAGGTCTCCCCTCAGCCTCCTCTTCTCCAGGCTAAACACCCCCAGCCCTCTCAGCCACTCCTCATAAGGCTTATTCACCAGCCCCCTCACCAGCTACAGTACTCTTCTCTGGACATTCAGATGGATGGAGACAGGATGGATGCAAAGAAGTTGGTTGAGGAACACAATAAGTAGAAAGTATAAGGGAGCAGAGATCTCACAGCCCTAGAGATTACATTTCTTAGGGTAACTAATGCTTTTCAACTTGTGTCTCAACCTCATCGTTACCTCGTTGGCTACAGAGAGACTAGAACAACAGACACCTGAATGGCACTTGCATCTGACCACCAAACTGACCCAAGAAAGACTGATGAACCCATCTCCCTTTCCCCAAACCATTAAAGCCCTTTTCTACCCCTGAAGTATCAGAGAAGGAACCCTGCTCCTTCTTAACAGAACCTGCCCTATATTTTAACCCCCCTGACCCTTCTGTGTTGCTGTTCCTTGGGAGCTGGGCTCCTGAGCCCTTCCCAAGGCTCCCCTGGCCCCTTCTATCTTCCACCAACCCACAGACTCAACTTCCTACCACAGGCCAACAAGGCTCATTCCAGGTTATTATCACCCACAAGATGCCCATTACAAACTGCAGAGCCCCTAGGGCCAATACATCATGCCACACAGAATGAGGAACAACAACAAATCATCCCATAACTAAAAACTCCAGGCAAAGCACCCAGAAAAAAAACAAAGAAGGAAAACAAACCATTAAAACATCTTGCCCCCTCCAACACCCAATCAAAAATTACTGACAAAAAAGCCCCATAGTTACAGCTGTATGTGCTGCTTTGCCTGGACTCTTCCAAAGCTCATACCTCCTCCAACAGATGCCTCTGCTTCTTTAGAGGATCAGAAAAAAAAAAAAAATCAAAAAAAAAAGCCAAAAAACACCACTTACCCAACTAGCCTAAAATATATAATGAATTGAAACAGCAGCAGAACTCTAATCTCAAGGATAAACCACAACCTAAATGACCTCCAGAGGCAAGGCCTGTAGCTTATATACCCCCTGGCCCTTCCCACCCACCACCTGTGACTGGGGTGTGGTGAAGCCCTCACAGGTATAAAGAGTGCCTGGGGAGCAGCTGTGTTTTATTAACTCTGCCTTACATTCTCAGCTAGAACAACACTACTATGTGTCTGAAAGCATCCTTACAAGAAATAACAGTATGCGTGCTGTCACTGCAACATTGCTAGTTGTGACAGTGATGGAACTAGGTAACGAACATTTTAGACCTGGACTTTTTTGTTCCTTTCATTTATCGTGCTGCTACAATTACTGTTCCCAGGTATCCCTATACCCCTACTCTTTAATTTTTCTGTGCTCTTTTCTCTCTCTTTTTTCCCCCAGTCTTCAGTATCAGTTCTCTGTCCATACTTTTTTTCTCCTTTTCCATCTTTCTACCAATTTGCGTTCCTCATTCTGTTGATACTCCCCTTTGCTCCTCTTGCTGTTTCTGAATCTTTGTGCTAGTCCCTCCCCTTTTTATAATCCTCTGTCTGTCTGTAGTGCTCCTAGTTCCTCTCAAAAAAGTCAGCGCTTTTTTATGTACACACATGGCCTTATAAGAAACAGCTGAGAGGACTGGGGTTGTTTAGTCTGGAGAAAAGGAGGCTGAGGGGAGACTTCATTGCTCTCTACAATTACCTGAAAGGAGATTGTAGAGAGGAGGATGATGGCCATTTCTCCCAAGTGACAGGGGACAGGACAAGAGGGAATGGCCTCAAGCTCCACCAGGGGAATCTGCAGCTTGCAGTGAAAGCGCTTCCAGAGGGAAGTCTAAAGAGGGCAAACACTTGATGGTAGCAGCTTCCCTGCGGGAGATATTCTATTTTCCAAAATCGCATTATTAGCCGCATTTAAGATACAATTCAGTACCCTATCCTAAAGCTTGCTGTTAGGAGGGAATCTGCAGCTTGCAGTGAAAGCGCTTCCAGAGGGGAGTCTAATGAGGGCAAACATTTGATGGTAGCAGCTTCCCTGCGGGAGATACTCTCTTTGCCAAAATCGCATTATTAGGCGAAAGTAAGTTACAATTCAGTACCCTATCCTAAAGCTTGCTGTTAAGAGCGAATATGTGGCTTGCAGTGAAAGCGATTCCAGAGGGGAGTCTAACGAGGGCAAACATTTGATGGTAGCAGCTTCCCTGCGGGAGATACTCTCTTTGCCAAAATCGCATTATTAGGCGAAAGTAAGTTACAATTCAGTACCCAATCCTAAAGCTTGCTGTTAGGAGGGAATCTGCAGCTTGCAGTGAAAGCGCTTCCAGAGATGAGTCTAACGAGGGCAAACATTTGATGGTAGCAGCTTCCCTGCGGGAGATACTCTCTTTGCCAAAATCGCATTCTAAGCCGCAGTTAAGGTACAATTCAGTACACTATCCTAAAGCTTGCTGTTAGGAGGGAATCTGCAGCTTGCAGTGAAAGCGCTTCCAGAGGGGAGTCTAATGAGGGCAAACATTTGATGGTACCTGCTTCCCTGCGGGAAATACTCTCTTTTACAAAACCGCATTATTAGGCGAAAGTACGTTACAATTAAGTACCCTATCCTACAGCTTGCTGTTAGGAGGGAATCTGCAGCTTGCACTGAAAGCGCTTCCAGAGGGGAGTCTAATGAGAGCAAACACTTGATGGTAGCAGCTTCCCTGCGGGAGATACTCTCTTTGCCAAAATCGCATTATTAGGCGAAAGTAAGTTACAATTCAGTACCCTATCCTAAAGCTTGCTGTTAGGAGGGAATCTGCAGCTTGCAGTGAAAGCGCTTCCAGAGGGGAGTCTAATGAGGGCAAACACTTGATTGTAGCAGCTTCCCTGCGGGAGATACTCTCTTTTACAAAATAGCATTTTTAGGCAAACGTAAGATACAATTCAGTACCCTATCGTAAAGCTTGCTGTTAGGAGGGAATCTGCAGCTTGCAGTGAAAGCACTTCCAGAGGGGAGTCTAACGAGGGCAAACATTTGATGGTAGCAGCTTCCCTGCGGGAGATACTCTCTTTTCCATAATCGCATTATTAGCCGCATTAAAGTTACAATTCAGTACACTGTCCTACAGCTTGCTGTTAGGAGGGAATCTGCACCTTGCAGGGAAAGCGCTTCCAGAGATGAGTCTAACGAGGGCAAACATTTGATGGTAGCAGCTTCCCTGCGGGAGATACTCTCTTTGCCAAAATAGCATTTTTAGGCGAAAGTAAGATACAATTCAGTACCCTATCCTACAGCTTGCTGTTAGGAGGGAATCTGCAGCTTGCTTCCCGCAGGGAAGCTGCTACCATCAAATGTTTGCCCTCGTTAGACTCCCCTCTGGAAGCGCTTTCTCTGCAAGCTGCAGATTCCCTCCTAACAGCAAGCTTTAGAATAGGGTACTGAATTGTAACTTACTTTCACATAATAATGCGATTTTGGAAAAGAGACTATCTCCCGCAGGGAAGCTGCTACCATCAAATGTTTGCCCTCGTTAGACTCCCCTCTCGAAGCGCTTTCACTGCAAGCTGCAGATTCCCTCCTAACAGCAAGCTTTAGGACAGGGTACTGAATTGTAACTTACTTTCGCCTAATAAAGCGATTTTGGAAAAGAGACTATCTCCCACAGGAAAGCTGCTACCATCAAATGTTTGCCCTCGTTAGACTCCCCTCTGGAAGCGCTTTCACTGCAAGCTGCAGATTCCCTCCTAACAGCAAGCTTTAGGATAGGGTACTGAATTGTAACTTACTTTCGCCTAATAATGCGATTTTGGGAAAGAGAGTATCTCCCGCAGGGAAGCTGCTACCATCAAATGTTTGCCCTCATTAGACTCCCCTCTGGAAGCGCTTTCAGTGCAAGCTGCAGATTCCCTCCTAACAGCAAGCTTTAGGATAGGGTACTGAATTGTAACTTACTTTCGCCTAATAATGCGATTTTGGCAAAGAGACTATCTCCCGCAGGGAACCTGCTAACATCAAATGTTTGCCCTCGTCAGACTCCCCTCTGGAAGCGCTTTCTCTGCAAGCTGCAGATTCCCTCCTAACAGCAAGCTTTAGGATAGGGTACTGAATTGTATCTTAACTGCGGCTAATAAGGCGATTTTGGCAAAGAGAGTATCTCCCGCAGGGAAGCTGCTACCATCAAATGCTTTCCCTCATTAGACTCCCCTCTGGAAGCGCTTTCACTGCAAGCTGCAGATTCCCTCCTAACAGCAAGCTTTAGGATAGGGTACTGAATTGTAACTTACTTTCGCCTAATAATGCGATTTTGGAAAAGAGACAATCTCCCGCAGGAAAGCTGCTACCATCAAATGTTTGCACTCATTAGACTCCCCTCTGGAAGCGCTTTCACTGCAATCTGCAGATTCCCTCCTAACAGCAAGCTTTAGGATAGGGTACTGAATTGTAACTTACTTTCGCCTAATAATGCGATTTTGGCAAAGAGAGTATCTCCCGCAGGGAAGCTGCTACCATCAAATGTTTGCCCTCATTAGACTCCCCTCTGGAAGCGCTTTCTCTGCAAGCTGCAGATTCCCTCCTAACAGCAAGCTTTAGGATAGGGTACTGAATTGTAACTTACTTTCGCCTAATAATGCGTTTTTAGCAAAGAGAGTATCTCCCGCAGGGAAGCTGCTACCATCAAATGTTTGCCCTCATTAGACTCCCCTCTGGAAGCACTTTCACTGCAAGGTGCATATTCCCTCATAACAGCAAGCTTTAGGATAGGGTACTGAACTGTAACTTAACTGCGGCTAATAATGCGATTTTGGCAAAGAGACTATCTCCCGCAGGGAAGCTGCTACCATCAAATGTTTGCCCTCGTTAGACTCCCCTCTGGAAGCGCTTTCACTGCAAGCTGCAGATTCCCTCCTAACAGCAAGCTTTAGAATAGGGTACTGAATTGTAACTTACTTTCGCCTAATAATGCGATTATGGAAAAGAGAGTATCTCCCGCAGGGAAGCTGCTACCATCAAATGTTTGCCCTCATTAGACTCCCCTCTGGAAGCGCTTTCACTGCAAGCTGCAGATTCCCTCATAACAGCTAGCTTTAGGATAGGGTACTGAATTGTATCTTACTTTCACCTAATAATGCGATTTTGGCAAAGAGAGTATCTCCCGCAGGAAAGCTGCTACCATCAAATGTTTGCCCTCGTTAGACTCCCCTCTCGAAGCGCTTTCACTGCAAGCTGCAGATTCCCTCCTAACAGCAAGCTTTAGGATAGGGTACTGAATTGTATCTTAACAGCGGCTAATAAGGCGATTTTGGCAAAGAGAGTATCTCCCGCAGGGAAGCTGCTACCATCAAATGTTTGCCCTCATTAGACTCCCCTCTGGAAGCGCGTTCACTGCAAGCTGCAGATTCCCTCCTAACAGCAAGCTTTAGGATAGGGTTCTGAATTGTAACTTAACTGCGGCTAATAATGCGATTTTGGCAAAGAGACTATCTCCCGCAGGGAAGCTGCTACCATCAACTGTTTGCCCTCGTTTGACTCCCCTCTGGAAGCACTTTCACTGCAAGCTGCAGATTCCCTCCTAACAGCAAGCTTTAGAATAGGGTACTGAATTGTAACTTACTTTCGCCTAATAAGGCGTTTTTAGCAAAGAGAGTATCTCCCACAGGGAAGCTGCTACCATCAAATGTTTGCCCTCGTTAGACTCCCCTCTGGAAGCGCTTTCACTGCAAGCTGCAGATTCCCTCATAACAGCTAGCTTTAGGATAGGGTGCTGAATTGTAACTTACTTTCGCCTAATAATGCGATTTTGGAAAAGAGACTATCTCCCGCAGGAAAGCTGCTACCATCAAATGTTTGCCCTCGTTAGACTCCCCTCTGGAAGCGCTTTCACTGCAAGCTGCAGATTCCCTCCTAACAGCAAGCTTTAGGATAAGGTACTGAATTGTAACTTACTTTCGCCTAATAAGGCGTTTTTAGCAAAGACAGTATCTCCCACAGGGAAGCTGCTACCATCAAATGTTTGCCCTCGTTAGACTCCCCTCTGGAAGCGCATTCACTGCAAGCTGCAGATTCCCTCCTAACAGCAAGCTTTAGGATAGGGTACTGAATTGTAACTTAACTGCGGCTAATAAGGCGATTTTGGCAAAGAGAGTATCTCCCGCAGGGAAGCTGCTACCATCAAATGTTTGCCCTCATTAGACTCCCCTCTGGAAGTGCTTTCACTGCAAGCTGCAGATTCCCTCCTAACAGCAAGCTTTAGCATAGGGTACTGAATTGTATCTTAACTGCGGGTAATAATGCGATTTTGGCAAAGAGAGTATCTCCCGCAGGGAAGCTGCTACCATCAAATGTTTTCCCTCATTAGACTCCCCTCTGGAAGCGCTTTCACTGCAAGCTGCAGATTCCCTCCTAACAGCAAGCTTTAGGATAGGGTACTGAATTGTAACTTACTTTCGCCTAATAATGCGATTTTGGCAAAGAGAGTATCTCCCGCAGGGAAGCTGCTACCATCAAATGTTTGCCCTCGTTAGACTCCCCTCTGGAAGCGCTTTCACTGCAAGCTGCAGATTCCCTCCTAACAGCAAGCTTTAGGATAGGGTACTGAATTGTAACTTACTTTCGCCTAATAATGCGATTATGGAAAAGAGACTGTCTCCCGCAGGAAAGCTGCTACCATCAAATGTTTGCCCTCATTAGACTCCCCTCTGGAAGCGCTTTCACTGCAAGCTGCATATTCCCTCCTAACAGCAAGCTTTAGGATAGGGTACTGAATTGTAACTTACTTTCGCCTAATAAGGCGTTTTTAGCAAAGAGAGTATCTCTCACAGGGAAGCTGCTACCATCAAATGTTTGCCCTCGTTAGACTCCCCTCTGGAAGCGCTTTCACTGCAAGCTGCAGATTCCCTCCTAACAGCAAGCTTTAGGATAGGGTGCTGAATTGTATCTTACTTTCGCCTAATAAGGCGTTTTTAGCAAAGAGAGTATCTCCCACAGGGAAGCTGCTACCATCAAATGTTTGCCCTCGTTAGACTCCCCTCTGGAAGCGCTTTCACTGCAAGCTGCAGATTCCCTCCTAACAGCAAGCTTTAGGATAGGGTACTGAATTGTAACTTACTTTCGCCTAATAATGCGATTTTGGAAAAGAGACAATCTCCCGCAGGGAAGCTGCTACCATCAAATGTTTGCCCTCATTAGACTCCCCTCTGGAAGCGCTTTCACTGCAATCTGCAGATTCCCTCCTAACAGCAAGCTTTAGGATAGGGTACTGAATTGTAACTTACTTTCGCCTAATAATGCGATTATGGAAAAGAGAGTATCTCCCGCAGGGAAGCTGCTACCATCAAATGTTTGCCCTCATTAGACTCCCCTCTGGAAGCGCTTTCTCTGCAAGCTGCAGATTCCCTCCTAACAGCAAGCTTTAGGATAGGGTACTGAATTGTAACTTACTTTCGCCTAATAATGCGTTTTTAGCAAAGAGAGTATCTCCCGCAGGGAAGCTGCTACCATCAAATGTTTGCCCTCATTAGACTCTCCTCTGGAAGCACTTTCACTGCAAGGTGCAGATTCCCTCATAACAGCAAGCTTTAGGATAGGGTACTGAACTGTAACTTAACTGCGGCTAATAATGCGATTTTGGCAAAGAGACTATCTCCCGCAGGGAAGCTGCTACCATCAAATGTTTGCCCTCGTTAGACTCCCCTCTGGAAGCGCTTTCACTGCAAGCTGCAGATTCCCTCCTAACAGCAAGCTTTAGAATAGGGTACTGAATTGTAACTTACTTTCGCCTAATAATGCGATTTTGGCAAAGAGAGTATCTCCCGCAGGGAAGCTGCTACCATCAAATGTTTGCCCTCATTAGACTCCCCTCTGGAAGTGCTTTCACTGCAAGCTGCAGATTCCCTCATAACAGCTAGCTTTAGGATAGGGTGCTGAATTATATCTTACTTTCACCTAATAATGCGATTTTGGCAAAGAGAGTATCTCCCGCAGGAAAGCTGCTACCATCAAATGTTTGCCCTCGTTAGACTCCCCTCTGGAAGCGCTTTCACTGCAAGCTGCAGATTCCCTCCTAACAGCAAGCTTTAGGATAGGGTACTGAATTGTATCTTAACAGCGGCTAATAAGGCGATTTTGGCAAAGAGAGTATCTCCCGCAGGGAAGCTGCTACCATCAAATGTTTGCCCTCATTAGACTCCCCTCTGGAAGCGCGTTCACTGCAAGCTGCAGATTCCCTCCTAACAGCAAGCTTTAGGATAGGGTACTGAATTGTAACTTACTTTCGCCTAATAATGCGATTTTGGCAAAGAGAGTATCTCCCGCAGGGAAGCTGCTACCATCAAATGTTTGCCCTCGTTAGACTCCCCTCTGGAAGCGCTTTCACTGCAAGCTGCAGATTCCCTCCTAACAGCAAGCTTTAGGATAGGGTACTGAATTGTAACTTACTTTCGCCTAATAAGGCGTTTTTAGCAAAGAGAGTATCTCCCGCAGGGAAGCTGCTACCATCAAATGTTTGCCCTCGTTAGACTCCCCTCTGGAAGCGCTTTCACTGCAAGCTGCAGATTCCCTCATAACAGCTAGCTTTAGGATAGGGTGCTGAATTGTAACTTACTTTCGCCTAATAATGCGATTTTGGAAAAGAGACTATCTCCCGCAGGAAAGCTGCTACCATCAAATGTTTGCCCTCGTTAGACTCCCCTCTGGAAGCGCTTTCACTGCAAGCTGCAGATTCCCTCCTAACAGCAAGCTTTAGGATAAGGTACTGAATTGTAACTTACTTTCGCCTAATAAGGCGTTTTTAGCAAAGAGAGTATCTCCCACAGGGAAGCTGCTACCATCAAATGTTTGCCCTCGTTAGACTCCCCTCTGGAAGCGCTTTCACTGCAAGCTGCAGATTCCCTCCTAACAGCAAGCTTTAGGATAGGGTACTGAATTGTAACTTAACTGCGGCTAATAAGGCGATTTTGGCAAAGAGAGTATCTCCCGCAGGGAAGCTGCTACCATCAAATGTTTGCCCTCATTAGACTCCCCAATGGAAGCACTTTCACTGCAAGGTGCAGATTCCCTCATAACAGCAAGCTTTAGGATAGGGTACTGAACTGTAACTTAACTGCGGCTAATAATGCGATTTTGGCAAAGAGACTATCTCCCGCAGGGAAGCTGCTACCATCAAATGTTTGCCCTCGTTAGACTCCCCTCTGGAAGCGCTTTCACTGCAAGCTGCAGATTCCCTCCTAACAGCAAGCTTTAAGATAGGGTACTGAATTGTAACTTACTTTCGCCTAATAATGCGATTATGGAAAAGAGAGTATCTCCCGCAGGGAAGCTGCTACCATCAAATGTTTGCCCTCATTAGACTCCCCTCTGGAAGCGCTTTCACTGCAAGCTGCAGATTCCCTCATAACAGCTAGCTTTAGGATAGGGTACTGAATTGTATCTTACTTTCACCTAATAATGCGATTTTGGCAAAGAGAGTATCTCCCGCAGGAAAGCTGCTACCATCAAATGTTTGCCCTCATTAGACTCCCCTCTGGAAGCGCGTTCACTGCAAGCTGCAGATTCCCTCCTAACAGCAAGCTTTAGGATAGGGTACTGAATTGTAACTTAACTGCGGCTAATAATGCGACTTTGGCAAAGAGACTATCTCCCGCAGGGAAGCTGCTACCATCAACTGTTTGCCCTCATTTGACTCCCCTCTGGAAGCACTTTCACTGCAAGCTGCAGATTCCCTCCTAACAGCAAGCTTTAGAATAGGGTACTGAATTGTAACTTACTTTCGCCTAATAAGGCGTTTTTAGCAAAGAGAGCATCTCCCACAGGGAAGCTGCTACCATCAAATGTTTGCCCTCGTTAGACTCCCCTCTGGAAGCGCTTTCACTGCAAGCTGCAGATTCCCTCCTAACAGCAAGCTTTAGGATAGGGTACAGAATTGTATCTTAACAGCGGCTAATAAGGCGATTTTGGCAAAGAGAGTATCTCCCGCAGGGAAGCTGCTACCATCAAATGTTTGCCCTCATTAGACTCCCCTCTGGAAGCGCGTTCACTGCAAGCTGCAGATTCCCTCCTAACAGCAAGCTTTAGGATAGGGTACTGAATTGTAACTTAACTGCGGCTAATAATGCGACTTTGGCAAAGAGACTATCTCCCGCAGGGAAGCTGCTACCATCAACTGTTTGCCCTCATTTGACTCCCCTCTGGAAGCACTTTCACTGCAAGCTGCAGATTCCCTCCTAACAGCAAGCTTTAGAATAGGGTACTGAATTGTAACTTACTTTCGCCTAATAAGGCGTTTTTAGCAAAGAGAGCATCTCCCACAGGGAAGCTGCTACCATCAAATGTTTGCCCTCGTTAGACTCCCCTCTGGAAGCGCTTTCACTGCAAGCTGCAGATTCCCTCATAACAGCTAGCTTTAGGATAGGGTGCTGAATTGTAACTTACTTTCGCCTAATAATGCGATTTTGGAAAAGAGACTATCTCCCGCAGGAAAGCTGCTACCATCAAATGTTTGCCCTCGTTAGACTCCCCTCTGGAAGCGCTTTCACTGCAAGCTGCAGATTCCCTCCTAACAGCAAGCTTTAGGATAAGGTACTGAATTGTAACTTACTTTCGCCTAATAAGGCGTTTTTAGCAAAGAGAGTATCTCCCACAGGGAAGCTGCTACCATCAAATGTTTGCCCTCATTAGACTCCCCTCTGGAAGTGCTTTCACTGCAAGCTGCAGATTCCCTCCTAACAGCAAGCTTTAGCATAGGGTACTGAATTGTATCTTAACTGCGGCTAATAATGCGATTTTGGCAAAGAGAGTATCTCCCGCAGGGAAGCTGCTACCATCAAATGTTTTCCCTGATTAGACTCCCCTCTGGAAGCGCTTTCACTGCAAGCTGCAGATTCCCTCCTAACAGCAAGCTTTAGAATAGGGTACTGAATTGTATCTTACTTTCGCCTAATAATGCGATTTTGGCAAAGAGAGTATCTCCCGCAGGGAAGCTGCTACCATCAAATGTTTGCCCTCGTTAGACTCCCCTCTGGAAGCGCTTTCACTGCAAGCTGCAGATTCCCTCCTAACAGCAAGCTTTAGGATAGGGTACTGAATTGTAACTTACTTTCGCCTAATAATGCGATTATGGAAAAGAGACTGTCTCCCGCAGGAAAGCTGCTACCATCAAATGTTTGCCCTCATTAGACTCCCCTCTGGAAGCGCTTTCACTGCAAGCTGCATATTCCCTCCTAACAGCAAGCTTTAGGATAGGGTACTGAATTGTAACTTACTTTCGCCTAATAAGGCGTTTTTAGCAAAGAGAGTATCTCTCACAGGGAAGCTGCTACCATCAAATGTTTGCCCTCGTTAGACTCCCCTCTGGAAGCGCTTTCACTGCAAGCTGCAGATTCCCTCCTAAGAGCAAGCTTTAGGATAGGGTGCTGAATTGTAACTTACTTTCGCCTAATATGGCGTTTTTAGCAAAGAGAGTATCTCCCACAGGGAAGCTGCTACCATCAAATGTTTGCCCTCGTTAGACTCCCCTCTGGAAGCGCTTTCACTGCAAGCTGCAGATTCCCTCCTAACAGCAAGATTTAGGATAGGGTACTGAATTGTAACTTACTTTCGCCTAATAATGCGATTTTGGAAAAGAGACAATCTCCCGCAGGAAAGCTGCTACCATCAAATGTTTGCCCTCATTAGACTCCCCTCTGGAAGCGCTTTCACTGCAATCTGCAGATTCCCTCCTAACAGCAAGCTTTAGGATAGGGTACTGAATTGTAACTTACTTTCGCCTAATAATGCGTTTTTAGCAAAGAGAGTATCTCCCGCAGGGAAGCTGCTACCATCAAATGTTTGCCCTCATTAGACTCTCCTCTGGAAGCACTTTCACTGCAAGGTGCAGATTCCCTCATAACAGCAAGCTTTAGGATAGGGTACTGAACTGTAACTTAACTGCGGCTAATAATGCGATTATGGCAAAGAGACTATCTCCCGCAGGGAAGCTGCTACCATCAAATGTTTGCCCTCGTTAGACTCCCCTCTGGAAGCGCTTTCACTGCAAGCTGCAGATTCCCTCCTAACAGCAAGCTTTAGAATAGGGTACTGAATTGTATCTTACTTTCGCCTAATAATGCGATTTTGCAAAGAGAGTATCTCCCGCAGGGAAGCTGCTACCATCAAATGTTTGCCCTCATTAGACTCCCCTCTGGAAGTGCTTTCACTGCAAGCTGCAGATTCCCTCATAACAGCTAGCTTTAGGATAGGGTGCTGAATTGTATCTTACTTTCACCTAATAATGCGATTTTGGCAAAGAGAGTATCTCCCGCAGGAAAGCTGCTACCATCAAATGTTTGCCCTCGTTAGACTCCCCTCTCGAAGCGCTTTCACTGCAAGCTGCAGATTCCCTCCTAACAGCAAGCTTTAGGATAGGGTACTGAATTGTATCTTAACAGCGGCTAATAAGGCGATTTTGGCAAAGAGAGTATCTCCCGCAGGGAAGCTGCTACCATCAAATGTTTGCCCTCATTAGACTCCCCTCTGGAAGCGCGTTCACTGCAAGCTGCAGATTCCCTCCTAACAGCAAGCTTTAGGATAGGGTACTGAATTGTAACTTAACTGCGGCTAATAATGCGATTTTGGCAAAGAGACTATCTCCCGCAGGGAAGCTGCTACCATCAAATGTTTGCCCTCGTTAGACTCCCCTCTGGAAGCGCTTTCACTGCAAGCTGCAGATTCCCTCCTAACAGCAAGCTTTAGAATAGGGTACTGAATTGTAACTTACTTTCGCCTAATAAGGCGTTTTTAGCAAAGAGAGTATCTCCCACAGGGAAGCTGCTACCATCAAATGTTTGCCCTCATTAGACTCCCCTCTGGAAGTGCTTTCACTGCAAGCTGCAGATTCCCTCCTAACAGCAAGCTTTAGCATAGGGTACTGAATTGTATCTTAACTGCGGCTAATAATGCGATTTTGGCAAAGAGAGTATCTCCCGCAGGGAAGCTGCTACCATCAAATGTTTTCCCTCATTAGACTCCCCTCTGGAAGCGCTTTCACTGCAAGCTGCAGATTCCCTCCTAACAGCAAGCTTTAGAATAGGGTACTGAATTGTATCTTACTTTCGCCTAATAATGCGATTTTGGCAAAGAGAGTATCTCCCGCAGGGAAGCTGCTACCATCAAATGTTTGCCCTCGTTAGACTCCCCTCTGGAAGCGCTTTCACTGCAAGCTGCAGATTCCCTCCTAACAGCAAGCTTTAGGATAGGGTACTGAATTGTAACTTACTTTCGCCTAATAATGCGATTATGGAAAAGAGACTGTCTCCCGCAGGAAAGCTGCTACCATCAAATGTTTGCCCTCATTAGACTCCCCTCTGGAAGCGCTTTCACTGCAAGCTGCATATTCCCTCCTAACAGCAAGCTTTAGGATAGGGTACTGAATTGTATCTTAACTTCGGCTAATAAGGCGTTTTTAGCAAAGAGAGTATCTCTCACAGGGAAGCTGCTACCATCAAATGTTTGCCCTCGTTAGACTCCCCTCTGGAAGCGCTTTCACTGCAAGCTGCAGATTCCCTCCTAACAGCAAGCTTTAGGATAGGGTGCTGAATTGTAACTTACTTTCGCCTAATAAGGCGTTTTTAGCAAAGAGAGTATCTCCCACAGGGAAGCTGCTACCATCAAATGTTTGCCCTCGTTAGACTCCCCTCTGGAAGCGCTTTCACTGCAAGCTGCAGATTCCCTCCTAACAGCAAGATTTAGGATAGGGTACTGAATTGTAACTTACTTTCGCCTAATAATGCGATTTTGGAAAAGAGACAATCTCCCGCAGGAAAGCTGCTACCATCAAATGTTTGCCCTCATTAGACTCCCCTCTGGAAGCGCTTTCACTGCAATCTGCAGATTCCCTCCTAACAGCAAGCTTTAGGATAGGGTACTGAATTGTAACTTACTTTCGCCTAATAATGCGTTTTTAGCAAAGAGAGTATCTCCCGCAGGGAAGCTGCTACCATCAAATGTTTGCCCTCATTAGACTCTCCTCTGGAAGCACTTTCACTGCAAGGTGCAGATTCCCTCATAACAGCAAGCTTTAGGATAGGGTACTGAACTGTAACTTAACTGCGGCTAATAATGCGATTTTGGCAAAGAGACTATCTCCCGCAGGGAAGCTGCTACCATCAAATGTTTGCCCTCGTTAGACTCCCCTCTGGAAGCGCTTTCACTGCAAGCTGCAGATTCCCTCCTAACAGCAAGCTTTAGAATAGGGTACTGAATTGTATCTTACTTTCGCCTAATAATGCGATTTTGCAAAGAGAGTATCTCCCGCAGGGAAGCTGCTACCATCAAATGTTTGCCCTCATTAGACTCCCCTCTGGAAGTGCTTTCACTGCAAGCTGCAGATTCCCTCATAACAGCTAGCTTTAGGATAGGGTGCTGAATTGTATCTTACTTTCACCTAATAATGCGATTTTGGCAAAGAGAATATCTCCCGCAGGAAAGCTGCTACCATCAAATGTTTGCCCTCGTTAGACTCCCCTCTCGAAGCGCTTTCACTGCAAGCTGCAGATTCCCTCCTAACAGCAAGCTTTAGGATAGGGTACTGAATTGTATCTTAACAGCGGCTAATAAGGCGATTTTGGCAAAGAGAGTATCTCCCGCAGGGAAGCTGCTACCATCAAATGTTTGCCCTCATTAGACTCCCCTCTGGAAGCGCTTTCACTGCAAGCTGCAGATTCCCTCCTAACAGCAAGCTTTAGAATAGGGTACTGAATTGTAACTTACTTTCGCCTAATAAGGCGTTTTTAGCAAAGAGAGTATCTCCCACAGGGAAGCTGCTACCATCAAATGTTTGCCCTCGTTAGACTCCCCTCTGGAAGCGCTTTCGCTGCAAGCTGCAGATTCCCTCATAACAGCAAGCTTTAGGATAGGGTGCTGAATTGTAACTTACTTTCGCCTAATAATGCGATTTTGGAAAAGAGACTATCTCCCGCAGGAAAGCTGCTACCATCAAATGTTTGCCCTCGTTAGACTCCCCTCTGGAAGCGCTTTCACTGCAAGCTGCAGATTCCCTCCTAACAGCAAGCTTTAGGATAAGGTACTGAATTGTAACTTACTTTCGCCTAATAAGGCGTTTTTAGCAAAGAGAGTATCTCCCACAGGGAAGCTGCTACCATCAAATGTTTGCCCTCGTTAGACTCCCCTCTGGAAGCGCTTTCACTGCAAGCTGCAGATTCCCTCCTAACAGCAAGCTTTAGGATAGGGTACTGAATTGTAACTTAACTGCGGCTAATAAGGCGATTTTGGCAAAGAGAGTATCTCCCGCAGGGAAGCTGCTACCATCAAATGTTTGCCCTCATTAGACTCCCCTCTGGAAGTGCTTTCACTGCAAGCTGCAGATTCCCTCCTAACAGCAAGCTTTAGGATAGGGTACTGAATTGTAAATTACTTTCGCCTAATAATGCGATTTTGGCAAAGAGAGTATCTCCCGCAGGGAAGCTGCTACCATCAAATGTTTGCCCTCATTAGACTCCCCTCTGGAAGCGCTTTCACTGCAAGCTGCAGATTCCCTCCTAACAGCAAGCTTTAGGATAGGGTACTGAATTGTAACTTACTTTCGACTAATAATAAGATTTTGGAAAAGAGAGTATCTCCCGCAGGGAAGCTGCTACCATCAAATGTTTGCCCTCGTTAGACTCCCCTCTGGAAGCGCTTTCACTGCAAGCTGCAGATTCCCTCCTAACAGCAAGCTTTAGCATAGGGTTCTGAATTGTATCTTAACTGCGGCTAATAATGCGATTTTGGCAAAGAGAGTATCTCCCGCAGGGAAGCTGCTACCATCAAATGTTTTCCCTCATTAGACTCCCCTCTGGAAGCGCTTTCACTGCAAGCTGCAGATTCCCTCCTAACAGCAAGCTTTAGGATAGGGTACTGAATTGTAACTTACTTTCGCCTAATAATGCGATTTTGGCAAACAGAGTATCTCCCGCAGGGAAGCTGCTACCATCAAATGTTTGCCCTCGTTAGACTCCCCTCTGGAAGCGCTTTCACTGCAAGCTGCAGATTCCCTCCTAACAGCAAGCTTTAGGATAGGGTACTGAATTGTAACTTACTTTCGCCTAATAAGGCGTCTTTAGCAAAGAGAGTATCTCTCACAGGGAAGCTGCTACCATCAAATGTTTGCCCTCGTTAGACTCCCCTCTGGAAGCGCTTTCACTGCAAGCTGCAGATTCCCTCCTAACAGCAAGCTTTAGGATAGGGTGCTGAATTGTATCTTACTTTCGCCTAATAAGGCGTTTTTAGCAAAGAGAGTATCTCCCACAGGGAAGCTGCTACCATCAAATGTTTGCCCTCGTTAGACTCCCCTCTGGAAGCGCTTTCACTGCAAGCTGCAGATTCCCTCCTAACAGCAAGCTTTAGGATAGGGTACTGAATTGTAACTTACTTTCGCCTAATAATGCGATTATGGCAAAGACAGTATCTCCCGCAGGGAAGCTGCTACCATCAAATGTTTGCCCTCATTAGACTCCCCTCTGGAAGTGCTTTCTCTGCAAGCTGCAGATTCCCTCCTAACAGCAAGCTTTAGGATAGGGTACTGAATTGTAACCTAACTGCGGCTAATAAGGCGATATTGGAAAAGAGAGTATCTCCCGCAGGGAAGCTGCTACCATCAAATGTTTGCCCTCATTAGACTCCCCTCTGGAAGCGCTTTCACTGCAAGCTGCAGATTCCCTCCTAACACCAAGCTTTAGGATAGTGTACTGAATTGTAACTTACTTACGCCTAATAATGCGATTATGGCAAAGAGAGTATCTCCCGCAGGAATGCTGCTACCATCAAATGCTTCCCCTCATTAGACTCCCCTCTGGAAGCGCTTTCACTGCAAGCTGCAGATTCCCTCCTAACAGCAAGCTTTAGGATAGGGTACTGAATTGTAACTCACTTTCGCCTTATAATGCGATTATGGCAAAGAGAGTATCTCCCACAGGGAAGCTGTTACCATCAAACGTTTGCCCTCGTTAGACTCCCCTATGGAAGCGCTTTCACTGCAAGCTGCAGATTCCCTCCTAACAGCAAGCTTTAGGATAGGGTACTGAATTGTAACTTACTTTCGCCTAATAAGGCGTTTATATCAAAGAGAGTATCTCCCACAGGGAAGCTGCTACCATCAAATGTTTGCCCTCGTTAGACTCCCCTCTTGAAGCACTTTCACTGCAAGCTGCAGATTCCCTCCTAACAGCAAGCTTTAGGATAGGGTACTGAATTGTAACTTACTTTCGCATAATAATGAGATTTTGGCAAAGAGAGTATCTCCCGCAAGGAAGCTGCTACCATCAAGTGTTTGCCCTCATTAGACTCCCCTCTGGAAGCGCTTTGACTGCAAGCTGCAGATTCCCTCCTAACAGCAATCTTTAGGATAGTGTACTGAATTGTAACTTACTTTCGACTAATAATGCGATTTTGACAAAGACAGTATCTCCCGCAGGGAAGCTGCTACCATCAAATGTTTGCCCTCATTAGACTCTCCTCTGGAAGCACTTTCACTGCAAGGTGCAGATTCCCTCATAACAGCAAGCTTTAGGATAGGGTACTGAACTGTAACTTAACTGCGGCTAATAATGCGATTTTGGCAAAGAGACTATCTCCCGCAGGGAACCTGCTACCATCAAATGTTTGCCCTCGTTAGACTCCCCTCTGGAAGCGCTTTCACTGCAAGCTGCAGATTCCCTCCTAACAGCAAGCTTTAGAATAGGGTACTGAATTGTAACTTACTTTCGCCTAATAATACGATTTTGGCAAAGAGAGTATCTCCCGCAGGGAAGCTGCTACCATCAAATGTTTGCCCTCATTAGACTCCCCTCTGGAAGTGCTTTCACTGCAAGCTGCAGATTCCCTCATAACAGCTAGCTTTAGGATAGGGTGCTGAATTGTATCTTACTTTCACCTAATAATGCGATTTTGGCAAAGAGAGTATCTCCGGCAGGGAAGCTGCTACCATCAAATGCTTGCCCTCGTTAGACTCCCCTCTCGAAGCGCTTTCACTGCAAGCTGCAGATTCCCTCCTAACAGCAAGCTTTAGGATAGGGTACTGAATTGTATCTTAACAGCGGCTAATAATGCGATTTTGGCAAAGAGAGTATCTCCCGCAGGGAAGCTGCTACCATCAAATGTTTGCCCTCATTAGACTCCCCTCTGGAAGCGCGTTCACTGCAAGCTGCAGATTCCCTCCTAACAGCAAGCTTTAGGATAGGGTACTGAATTGTAACTTAACTGCAGCTAATAATGCGATTTTGGCAAAGAGACTATCTCCCGCAGGGAAGCTGCTACCATCAAATGTTTGCCCTCGTTAGACTCCCCTCTGGAAGCGCTTTCACTGCAAGCTGCAGATTCCCTCCTAACAGCAAGCTTTAGAATAGGGTACTGAATTGTAACTTACTTTCGCCTAATAAGGCGTTTTTAGCAAAGAGAGTATCTCCCACAGGGAAGCTGCTACCATCAAATGTTTGCCCTCGTTAGACTCCCCTCTGGAAGCGCTTTCACTGCAAGCTGCAGATTCCCTCATAACAGCTAGCTTTAGGATAGGGTGCTGAATTGTAACTTTCTTTCGCCTAATAATGCGATTATGGAAAAGAGACTATCTCCCGCAGGAAAGCTGCTACCATCAAATGTTTGCCCTCGTTAGACTCCCCTCTGGAAGCGCTTTCACTGCAAGCTGCAGATTCCCTCCTAACAGCAAGCTTTAGAATAAGGTACTGAATTGTATCTTACTTTCGCCTAATAATGCGTTTTTAACAAAGAGAGTATCTCCCGCAGGGAAGCTGCTACCATCAAATGTTTTCCCTCGTTAGACTCCCCTCTGGAAGCGCTTTCACTGCAAGCTGCAGATTCCCTCCTAACAGCAAGCTTTAGGATAGGGCACTGAATTGTAACTTACTTTCGCCTAATAGTGCGATTACGGCAAAGAGAGTATCTCCCGCAGGGAAGCTGCTACCATCAAATGTTTGCCCTCGTTAGACTCCCCTCTGGAAGCGCTTTCACTGCAAGCTGCAGATTCCCTCCTAACAGCAAGCTTTAGGATAGGGTACTGAATTGTAACTTACTTTCGCCTAATAATGCGATTTTGGCAAAGAGAGTATCTCCCGCAGGGAAGCTGCTACCATCAAATGTTTGCCCTCGTTAGACTCCCCTCTGGAAGCGCTTTCACTGCAAGCTGCAGATTCCCTCCTAACAGCAAGCTTTAGGATAGGGTACTGAATTGTAACTTACTTTCGCCTAATAAGGCGTTTTTAGCAAAGAGAGTATCTCTCACAGGGAAGCTGCTACCATCAAATATTTGCCCTCGTTAGACTCCCCTCTGGAAGCGCTTTCACTGCAAGCTGCAGATTCCCTAATAACAGCAAGCTTTAGGATAGGGAACTGAATTGTAACTTACTTTCGCCTAATAATGCGATTTTGGCAAAGAGAGTATCTCCCACAGGGAAGCTGCTACCATCAAATGCTGGCTCTCGTTAGATTCCTCTCTTTAAGCACTTTCACTGCAAGCTGCAGATTCCCTCCTAACAGCAAGCTTTAGGATAGGGTACTGAATTGTAACTTACTTTCGCCTAATAATGCGATTTTGGCAAAGAGAGTATCTCCCGCAGGAATGCTGCTACCATCAAATGCTTCCCCTCATTAGACTCCCCTCTGGAAGCGCTTTCACTGCAAGCTGCAGATTCCCTACTAACAGCAAGCTTTAGGATAGTGTACTGAATTGTAACTCACTTTCGCCTAATAATGCGATTATGGCAAAGAGAGTATCTCCCACAGGGAAGCTGTTACCATCAAACGTTTGCCCTCGTTAGACTCCCCTCTGGAAGCGCTTTCACTGCAAGCTGCAGATTCCCTCCTAACAGCAAGCTTTAGGATAGGGTACTGAATTGTAACTTACTTTCGCCTAATTAGGCGTTTATATCAAAGAGAGTATCTCCCACAGGGAAGCTGCTACCATCAAATGTTGGCTCTCGTTAGATTCCTCTCTTGAAGCACTTCCACTGCAAACTGCAGATTCCCTCCTAACAGCAAGCTTTAGGATAGTGTACTGAATTGTATCTTACCTTCGCATAATAATGCGATTTTGGCAAAGAGAGTATCTCCCGCAGGGAAGCTGCTACCATCAAATGTTTGCCCTCATTAGACTCCCCTCTGGAAGCGCTTTCACTGCAAGCTCCAGATTCCTTCCTAACAGCAAGCTTTAGCATAGGGTACTGAATTGTATCTTAACTGCGGCTAATAAGGCGATTTTGGCAAAGAGAGTATCTCCCGCAGGGAAGCTGCTAACATCAAATGTTTTCCCTCATTAGACTCCCCTCTGGAAGCACTTTCACTGCAAGCTGCAGATTCCCTCCTAACAGCAAGTTTATGGTAGGGTACTGAATAGTAACTTAACTGCGGCTAATAATGCGATTATGGAAAAGAGATTATCTCCCGCAGGAATGCTGCTACCATCAAATGCTTCCCCTCATTAGACTCCCCTCTGGAAGCGCTTTCACTGCAAGCTGCAGATTCCCTCCTAACAGCAAGCTTTAGAATAGGGTACTGAATTTTAACTTACTTTCGCCTAATAATGCGTTTTTAACAAAGAGAGTATCTCCCGCAGGGAAGCTGCTACCATCAAATGTTTTCCCTCGTTAGACTCCCCTCTGGAAGCGCTTTCACTGCAAGCTGCAAATTCCCTCCTAACAGCAAGCTTTAGGATAGGGCACTGAATTGTAACTTACTTTCGCCTAATAGTGCGATTATGGAAAAGAGAGTATCTCCCGCAGGGAAGATGCTACCATCAAATGTTTGCCCTCATTAGACTCCCCTCTGGAAGCGCTTTCACTGCAAGCTCCAGATTCCCTCCTAACAGCAAGCTTTAGGATAGGGTACTGAATTGTATCTTACTTTCGACTAATAAGGCGTTTTTAGCAAAGAGAGTATCTCTCACATGGAAGCTGCTACCATCAAATGTTTGCCCTCGTTAGACTCCCCTCTGGAAGCGCTTTCACTGCAAGCTGCAGATTCCCTCCTAACAGCAAGCTTTAGGATAGGGTGCTGAATTGTAACTTACTCTCGCCTAAAAATGCGTTTTTAACAAAGAGAGTATCTCCCACAGGGAAGCTGCTACCATCAAATGTTTGCCCTCCTTAGACTCCCCTCTGGAAGCGCTTTCACTGCAAGCTGCAGATTCCCTCCTAACAGCAAGCTTTAGGATAGTGTACTGAATTGTAACTTACTTTCGCCTAATAATGCGATTATTTAAAAGAGACTATCTCCCACAGGGAAGCTGCTACCATCAAATGTTGGCTCTCGTTAGATTCCTCTCTTGAAGCACTTTCACTGCAAGCTGCAGATTCCCTCCTAACAGCAAGCTTTAGGATAGGGTACTGAATTGTAACTTACTTTCGCATAATAATGCGATTATGGCAAAGAGAGTATCTCCCGCAGGGAAGCTGCTACCATCAAATGTTTGCCCTCATTAGACTCCCCTCTGGAAGCGCTTTCACTGCAAGCTCCAGATTCCTTCCTAACAGCAAGCTTTAGCATAGGGTACTGAATTGTATCTTAACTGCGGCTAATAAGGCGATTTCGGCAAAGAGAGTATCTCCCGCAGGGAAGCTGCTAACATCAAATGTTTTCCCTCATTAGACTCCCCTCTGGAAGCGCTTTCACTGCAAGCTGCAGATTCCCTCCTAACAGCAAGTTTATGATAGGGTACTGAATTGTAACTTAACTGCGGCTAATAATGCGATTTTGGAAAAGAGAGTATCTCCCGCAGGGAAGCTGCTACCATCAAATGTTTGCCCTCGTTAGACTCCCCTCTGGAAGCGCTTTCACTGCAAGCTGCAGATTCCCTCCTAACAGCAAGCTTTAGGATAGGGTACTGAATTGTAACTTACTTTCGCCTAATACTTCGATTTTGGCAAAGAGAGTGTCTCCCGCAGGGAAGCTGTTACCATCAAATGTTTGCCCTCATTAGACTCCCCTCTGGAAGCGCTTTCACTGCAAGCTGCAGATTCCCTCATAACTGCTAGCTTTAGGATAGGGTACTGAATTGTAACTTACTTTCGCCTAATAATGCGATTTTGGCAAAGAGAGTATCTCCCGCAGGAATGCTGCTACCATCAAATGCTTCCCCTCATTAGACTCCCCTCTGGAAGCGCTTTCACTGCAAGCTGCAGATTCCCTCCAAACAGCAAGCTTTAGGATAGGGTACTGAATTGTAACTTACTTTCGCCTAATAATGCGATTATGGCAAAGAGAGTATCTCCCGCAGGGAAGCTGCTACCATCAAATGTTTGCCCTCATTAGACTCCCCTCTGGAAGCGCTTTCACTGCAAGCTCCAGATTCCTTCCTAACAGCAAGCTTTAGCATAGGGTACTGAATTGTATCTTAACTGCGGCTAATAAGGCGATTTTGGCAAAGAGAGTATCTCCCGCAGGGAAGCTGCTACCATCAAATGTTTTCCCTCATTAGACTCCCCTCTGGAAGCACTTTCACTGCAAGCTGCAGATTCCCTCCTAACAGCAAGTTTATGGTAGGGTACTGAATAGTAACTTAACTGCGGCTAATAATGCGATTATGGAAAAGAGATTATCTCCCGCAGGAATGCTGCTACCATCAAATGCTTCCCCTCATTAGACTCCCCTCTGGAAGCGCTTTCACTGCAAGCTGCAGATTCCCTCCTAACAGCAAGCTTTAGAATAGGGTACTGAATTGTAACTTACTTTCGCCTAATAATGCGTTTTTAACAAAGAGAGTATCTCCCGCAGGGAAGCTGCTACCATCAAATGTTTGCCCTCGTTAGACTCCCCTCTGGAAGCGCTTTCACTGCAAGCTGCAAATTCCCTCCTAACAGCAAGCTTTAGGATAGGGCACTGAATTGTAACTTACTTTCGCCTAATAGTGCGATTATGGAAAAGAGAGTATCTCCCGCAGGGAAGATGCTACCATCAAATGTTTGCCCTCATTAGACTCCCCTCTGGAAGCGCTTTCACTGCAAGCTCCAGATTCCCTCCTAACAGCAAGCTTTAGCATAGGGTACTGAATTGTATCTTAACTTCGGCTAATAATGCGATTTTGGCAAAGAGAGTATCTCCCGCAGGGAAGCTGCTACCATCAAATGTTTTCCCTCATTAGACTCCCCTCTGGAAGCGCTTTCACTGCAAGCTGCAGATTCCCTCCTAACAGCAAGCTTTAGGATAGGGTACTGAATTGTAACTTACTTTCGCCTAATAATGCGATTTTGGCAAAAAGAGTATCTCCCGCAGGGAAGCTGCTACCATCAAATGTTTGCCCTCATTAGACTCCCCTCTGGAAGCGCTTTCACTGCAAGCTGCAGATTCCCTCCTAACAGCAAGCTTTAGGATAGGGTACTGAATTGTAACTTACTTTCGCCTAATTATGCGATCATGGAAAAGAGACTGTCTCCCGCAGGAAAGCTGCTACCATCAAATGTTTGCCCTCATTAGACTCCCCTCTGGAAGCGCTTTCACTGCAAGCTGCAGATTCCCTCCTAACAGCAAGATTTAGGATAGGGTACTGAATTGTATCTTAACTGCGGCTAATAATGCGATTTTGGCAAAGAGAGTATCTCCCGCAGGGAAGCTGCTACCATCAAATGTTTGCCCTCATTAGACTCCCCTCTGGAAGCGCTTTCACTGCAAGCTGCAGATTCCCTCCTAACAGCAAGCTTTAGGATAGGGTACTGAATTGTATCTTACTTTCGACTAATAAGGCGTTTTTAGCAAAGAGAGTATCTCTCACATGGAAGCTGCTACCATCAAATGTTTGCCCTCGTTAGACTCCCCTCTGGAAGCGCTTTCACTGCAAGCTGCAGATTCCCTCCTAACAGCAAGCTTTAGGATAGGGTGCTGAATTGTAACTTACTCTCGCCTAAAAATGCGTTTTTAACAAAGAGAGTATCTCCCACAGGGAAGCTGCTACCATCAAATGTTTGCCCTCCTTAGACTCCCCTCTGGAAGCGCTTTCACTGCAAGCTGCAGATTCCCTCCTAACAGCAAGCTTTAGGATAGTGTACTGAATTGTAACTTACTTTCGCCTAATAATGCGATTATTTAAAAGAGACTATCTCCCACAGGGAAGCTGCTACCATCAAATGTTGGCTCTCGTTAGATTCCTCTCTTGAAGCACTTTCACTGCAAGCTGCAGATTCCCTCCTAACAGCAAGCTTTAGGATAGGGTACTGAATTGTAACTTACTTTCGCATAATAATGCGATTATGGCAAAGAGAGTATCTCCCGCAGGGAAGCTGCTACCATCAAATGTTTGCCCTCATTAGACTCCCCTCTGGAAGCGCGTTCACTGCAAGCTCCAGATTCCTTCCTAACAGCAAGCTTTAGCATAGGGTACTGAATTGTATCTTAACTGCGGCTAATAAGGCGATTTCGGCAAAGAGAGTATCTCCCGCAGGGAAGCTGCTAACATCAAATGTTTTCCCTCATTAGACTCCCCTCTGGAAGCGCTTTCACTGCAAGCTGCAGATTCCCTCCTAACAGCAAGTTTATGATAGGGTACTGAATTGTAACTTAACTGCGGCTAATAATGCGATTTTGGAAAAGAGAGTATATCCCGCAGGGAAGCTGCTACCATCAAATGTTTGCCCTCGTTAGACTCCCCTCTGGAAGCGCTTTCACTGCAAGCTGCAGATTCCCTCCTAACAGCAAGCTTTAGGATAGGGTACTGAATTGTAACTTACTTTCGCCTAATACTTCGATTTTGGCAAAGAGAGTGTCTCCCGCAGGGAAGCTGTTACCATCAAATGTTTGCCCTCATTAGACTCCCCTCTGGAAGCGCTTTCACTGCAAGCTGCAGATTCCCTCATAACTGCTAGCTTTAGGATAGGGTACTGAATTGTAACTTACTTTCGCCTAATAATGCGATTTTGGCAAAGAGAGTATCTCCCGCAGGAATGCTGCTACCATCAAATGCTTCCCCTCATTAGACTCCCCTCTGGAAGCGCTTTCACTGCAAGCTGCAGATTCCCTCCAAACAGCAAGCTTTAGGATAGGGTACTGAATTGTAACTTACTTTCGCCTAATAATGCGATTATGGCAAAGAGAGTATCTCCCGCAGGGAAGCTGCTACCATCAAATGTTTGCCCTCATTAGACTCCCCTCTGGAAGCGCTTTCACTGCAAGCTCCAGATTCCTTCCTAACAGCAAGCTTTAGCATAGGGTACTGAATTGTATCTTAACTGCGGCTAATAAGGCGATTTCGGCAAAGAGAGTATCTCCCGCAGGGAAGCTGCTAACATCAAATGTTTGCCCTCATTAGACTCCCCTCTGGAAGCGCTTTCACTGCAAGCTGCAGATTCCCTCCTAACAGCAAGTTTATGATAGGGTACTGAATTGTAACTTAACTGCGGCTAATAATGCGATTTTGGAAAAGAGAGTATCTCCCGCAGGGAAGCTGCTACCATCAAATGTTTGCCCTCGTTAGACTCCCCTCTGGAAGCGCTTTCACTGCAAGCTGCAGATTCCCTCCTAACAGCAAGCTTTAGGATAGGGTACTGAATTGTAACTTACTTTCGCCTAATACTTCGATTATGGCAAAGAGAGTGTCTCCCGCAGGGAAGCTGTTACCATCAAATGTTTGCCCTCATTAGACTCCCCTCTGGAAGCGCTTTCACTGCAAGCTGCAGATTCCCTCATAACTGCTAGCTTTAGGATAGGGTACTGAATTGTAACTTACTTTCGCCTAATAATGCGATTATGGCAAAGAGAGTATCTCCCGCAGGAATGCTGCTACCATCAAATGCTTCCCCTCATTAGACTCCCCTCTGGAAGCGCTTTCACTGCAAGCTGCAGATTCCCTCCAAACAGCAAGCTTTAGGATAGCGTACTGAATTGTAACTTAACTGCGGCTAATAAGGCGATATTGGAAAAGAGAGTATCTCCCGCAGGGAAGCTGCTACCATCAAATGTTTGCCCTCATTAGACTCCCCTCTGGAAGCGCTTTCACTGCAAGCTGCAGATTCCCTCCTAACAGCAAGCTTTAGGATAGGGTACTGAATTATAACTTATCTGCGGCTAATAAGGCGATTTTGGGAAAGAGAATATCTCCCGCAGGGAAGCTGCTACCATCAAATGTTTGCCCTCATTAGACTCCCCTCTGGAAGCGCTTTCACTGCAAGCTGCAGATTCCCTCCTAACAGCAAGCTTTAGGATAGGGTACTGAATTGTAACTTATCTGCGGCTAATAAGGCGATTTTGGGAAAGAGAATATCTCCAGCAGGGAAGCTGCTACCATCAAATGTTTTCCCTCATTAGACTCCCCTCTGGAAGCGCTTTCACTGCAAGCTGCAGATTCCCTCCTAACAGCAAGCTTTAGGATAGGGTACTGAATTGTAACTTAACCGCGGCTAATAATGCGATTATGGCAAAGAGAGTATCTCCCGCAGGGAAGCTGCTACCATCAAATGTTTGCCCTCGTTAGACTCCCCTCTGGAAGCGCTTTCACTGCAAGCTGCAGATTCCCTCCTAACAGCAAGCTTTAGGATAGGGTACTGAATTGAATCTTACTTTCGCCTAATAATGCGATTTTGGCAAAGAGAGTATCTCCCGCAGGGAAGCTGCTACCATCAAATGTTTGCCCTCATTAGACTCCCCTCTGGAAGCGCTTTCACTGCAAGCTGCAGATTCCCTCCTAACAGCAAGCTTTAGGATAGGGTACTGAATTGTAACTTACTTTCGCCTAATAATGCGATTTTGGCAAAGAGAGTATCTCCCGCAGGGCAGCTGCTACCATCAAATGTTTGCCCTCATTAGACTCCCCTCTGGAAGCGCTTTCACTGCAAGCTGCAGATTCCCTCCTAACAGCAAGCTTTAGGATAGGGTCCTGAATTGTAAATTATTTTCGCCTAATAATGTGATTTTAGCAAAGAGACTTTCTCCCGCAGGGAAGCTGCTACCATCAAAGGCTGGCTCTCGTTAGATTCCTCTCTTGAAGCACTTTCACTGCAAGCTGCAGATTCCCTCCTAACAGCAAGCTTTAGGATAGGGTATTGAATTGTAACTTACTTTTGCCTAATAATGCGATTTTGGCAAAGAGAGTATCTCCTGCAAGGAAGCTGCTACCATCAAGTGTTGGCCCTCATTAGACTCCCCTCTGGAAGCGCTTTCACTGCAAGCTGCAGATTCCCTCCTAACAGCAAGCTTTAGGATAGTGTACTGAATTGTAACTTACTTACGCCTAATAAAGCGATTATGGGAAAGAGAGTATCTCCCGCAGGGAAGCTGCTACCATCAAATGTTTGCCCTCATTAGACTCCCCTCTGGAAGCGCTTTCACTGCAAGCTGCAGATTCCCTCCTAACAGCAAGCTTTAGGATAGGGTACTGAATTGTAACTTACTTTCGGCTAATAAGTCGTTTTTATCAAAGAGAGTATCTCCCACAGGGAAGCTGCTACCATCAAATGTTTGCCCTCGTTAGACTCCCCTCTGGAAGCGCTTTCACTGCAAGCTGCAGATTCCCTCCTAACAGCAAGCTTTAGGATAGGGTACTGAATTGTAACTTACTTTCGCCTAATAATGCGATTTTATCAAAGAGAGTATCTCCCACAGGGAAGCTGCTACCATCAAATGTTTGCCCTCGTTAGACTCCCCTCTGGAAGCGCTTTCACTGCAAGCTGCAGATTCCCTCCTAACAGCAAGGTTATGATAGGGTACTGAATTGTAACTTAACTGCGGCTAATAATGCGATTTTGGAAAAGAGAGTATCTCCCGCAGGGAAGCTGCAACCATCAAGTGTTTGCCCTCGTTAGACTCCCCTCTGGAAGCGCTTTCACTGCAAGCTGCAGATTCCCTCCTAACAGCAAGCTTTAGGATAGTGTACTGAATTGTATCTTACTTTCGCCTAATAAAGTGATTTTGGCAAAGAGAGTATCTCCCGCAGGGAAGCTGCTACCATCAAATGTTTGCCCTCGTTAGACTCCCCTCTGGAAGCGCTTTCACTGCAAGCTGCAGATTCCCTCCTAACAGCAAGCTTTAGGATAGGGTACTGAATTGTAACTTACTTTCGCCTAATAATGCGATTTTGGCAAAGAGAGTATCTCCCGCAGGGAAGCTGCTACCATCAAATGTTTGCCCTCATTAGACTCCCCTCTGGAAGCGCTTTCACTGCAAGCTGCAGATTCCCTCCTAACAGCAAGCTTTAGGATAGGGTACTGAATTGTAACTTACTTTCGCCTAATAATGCGATTTTGGCAAAGAGAGTATCTCCCGCAGGGAAGCTGCTACCATCAAATGTTTGCCCTCATTAGACTCCCCTCTGGAAGCGCTTTCACTGCAAGCTGCAGATTCCTTCCTAACAGCAAGCTTTAGGATAGGCTACTGAATTGTAACTTACTTTCGCCTAATAATGCGATTTTGGCAAAGAGAGTATCTCCCGCAGGGAAGCTGCTACCATCAAATGTTTGCCCTCGTTAGACTCCCCTCTGGAAGCGCTTTCACTGCAAGCTGCAGATTCCCTCCTAACAGCAAGCTTTAGGATAGGGTACTGAATTGTAAATTACTTTCGCCTAATAATGTGATTTTAGCAAAGAGACTTTCTCCCGCAGGGAAGCTGCTACCATCAAAGGCTGGCTCTCGTTAGATTCCTCTCTTGAAGCACTTTCACTGCAAGCTGCAGATTCCCTCCTAACAGCAAGCTTTAGGATAGGGTATTGAATTGTAACTTACTTTTGCCTAATAATGCGATTTTGGCAAAGAGAGTATCTCCTGCAAGGAAGCTGCTACCATCAAGTGTTGGCCCTCATTAGACTCCCCTCTGGAAGCGCTTTCACTGCAAGCTGCAGATTCCCTCCTAACAGCAAGCTTTAGGATAGTGTACTGAATTGTAACTTACTTACGCCTAATAAAGCGATTATGGGAAAGAGAGTATCTCCCGCAGGGAAGCTGCTACCATCAAATGTTTGCCCTCATTAGACTCCCCTCTGGAAGCGCTTTCACTGCAAGCTGCAGATTCCCTCCTAACAGCAAGCTTTAGGATAGGGTACTGAATTGTAACTTACTTTCGGCTAATAAGTCGTTTTTATCAAAGAGAGTATCTCCCACAGGGAAGCTGCTACCATCAAATGTTTGCCCTCGTTAGACTCCCCTCTGGAAGCGCTTTCACTGCAAGCTGCAGATTCCCTCCTAACAGCAAGCTTTAGGATAGGGTACTGAATTGTAACTTACTTTCGCCTAATAATGCGATTTTATAAAAGAGAGTATCTCCCACAGGGAAGCTGCTACCATCAAATGTTTGCCCTCGTTAGACTCCCCTCTGGAAGCGCTTTCACTGCAAGCTGCAGATTCCCTCCTAACAGCAAGGTTATGATAGGGTACTGAATTGTAACTTAACTGCGGCTAATAATGCGATTTTGGAAAAGAGAGTATCTCCCGCAGGGAAGCTGCTACCATCAAGTGTTTGCCCTCGTTAGACTCCCCTCTGGAAGCGCTTTCACTGCAAGCTGCAGATTCCCTCCTAACAGCAAGCTTTAGGATAGTGTACTGAATTGTATCTTACTTTCGCCTAATAAAGTGATTTTGGCAAAGAGAGTATCTCCCGCAGGGAAGCTGCTACCATCAAATGTTTGCCCTCGTTAGACTCCCCTCTGGAAGCGCTTTCACTGCAAGCTGCAGATTCCCTCCTAACAGCAAGCTTTAGGATAGGGTACTGAATTGTAACTTACTTTCGCCTAATAATGCGATTTTGGCAAAGAGAGTATCTCCCGCAGGGAAGCTGCTACCATCAAATGTTTGCCCTCATTAGACTCCCCTCTGGAAGCGCTTTCACTGCAAGCTGCAGATTCCCTCCTAACAGCAAGCTTTAGGATAGGGTACTGAATTGTAACTTACTTTCGCCTAATAATGCGATTATGGCAAAGAGAGTATCTCCCGCAGGGAAGCTGCTACCATCAAATGCTTCCCCTCATTAGACTCCCCTCTGGAAGCGCTTTCACTGCAAGCTGCAGATTCCCTCCAAACAGCAAGCTTTAGGATAGCGTACTGAATTGTAACTTAACTGCGGCTAATAAGGCGATATTGGAAAAGAGAGTATCTCCCGCAGGGAAGCTGCTACCATCAAATGTTTGCCCTCATTAGACTCCCCTCTGGAAGCGCTTTCACTGCAAGCTGCAGATTCCCTCATAACTGCTAGCTTTAGGATAGTGTGCTGAATTGTAACTTACTTTCGCCTAATAATGCGATTTTGGCAAAGAGACTATCTCCCGCAGGAATGCTGCTACCATCAAATGCTTCCACTCATTAGACTCCCCTCTGGAAGCGCTTTCACTGCAAGCTGCAGATTCCCTCCTAACAGCAAGCTTTAGGATAGGGTACTGAATTGTAACTTACTTTCGCCTAATAATGCGATTTTGGCAAAGAGAGTATCTCCCGCAGGGAAGCTGCTACCATCAAATGTTTGCCCTCATTAGACTCCCCTCTGGAAGCGCTTTCACTGCAAGCTGCAGATTCCCTCCTAACAGCAAGCTTTAGGATAGGGTACTGAATTATAACTTATCTGCGGCTAATATGGCGATTTTGGGAAAGAGAATATCTCCCGCAGGGAAGCTGCTACCATCAAATGTTTGCCCTCATTAGACTCCCCTCTGGAAGCGCTTTCACTGCAAGCTGCAGATTCCCTCCTAACAGCAAGCTTTAGGATAGGGTACTGAATTGTAACTTATATGCGGCTAATAAGGCGATTTTGGGAAAGAGAATATCTCCCGCAGGGAAGCTGCTACCATCAAATGTTTTCCCTCATTAGACTCCCCTCTGGAAGCGCTTTCACTGCAAGCTGCAGATTCCCTCCTAACAGCAAGCTTTAGGATAGGGTACTGAATTGAAACTTACTTTCGCATAATAATGCGATTATGGCAAAGAGAGTATCTCCCGCAGGGAAGCTGCTACCATCAAATGTTTGCCCTCGTTAGACTCCCCTCTGGAAGCGCTTTCACTGCAAGCTGCAGATTCCCTCCTAACAGCAAGCTTTAGGATAGGGTACTGAATTGAATCTTACTTTCGCCTAATAATGCGATTTTGGCAAAGAGAGTATCTCCCGCAGGGAAGCTGCTACCATCAAATGTTTGCCCTCATTAGACTCCCCTCTGGAAGCGCTTTCACTGCAAGCTGCAGATTCCCTCCTAACAGCAAGCTTTAGGATAGGGTACTGAATTGTAACTTACTTTCGCCTAATAATGCGATTTTGGCAAAGAGAGTATCTCCCGCAGGGCAGCTGCTACCATCAAATGTTTGCCCTCATTAGACTCCCCTCTGGAAGCGCTTTCACTGCAAGCTGCAGATTCCCTCCTAACAGCAAGCTTTAGGATAGGGTCCTGAATTGTAAATTACTTTCGCCTAATAATGTGATTTTAGCAAAGAGACTTTCTCCCGCAGGGAAGCTGCTACCATCAAAGGCTGGCTCTCGTTAGATTCCTCTCTTGAAGCACTTTCACTGCAAGCTGCAGATTCCCTCCTAACAGCAAGCTTTAGGATAGGGTATTGAATTGTAACTTACTTTTGCCTAATAATGCGATTTTGGCAAAGAGAGTATCTCCTGCAAGGAAGCTGCTACCATCAAGTGTTGGCCCTCATTAGACTCCCCTCTGGAAGCGCTTTCACTGCAAGCTGCAGATTCCCTCCTAACAGCAAGCTTTAGGATAGTGTACTGAATTGTAACTTACTTACGCCTAATAAAGCGATTATGGGAAAGAGAGTATCTCCCGCAGGGAAGCTGCTACCATCAAATGTTTGCCCTCATTAGACTCCCCTCTGGAAGCGCTTTCACTGCAAGCTGCAGATTCCCTCCTAACAGCAAGCTTTAGGATAGGGTACTGAATTGTAACTTACTTTAGGCTAATAAGTCGTTTTTATCAAAGAGAGTATCTCCCACAGGGAAGCTGCTACCATCAAATGTTTGCCCTCGTTAGACTCCCCTCTGGAAGCGCTTTCACTGCAAGCTGCAGATTCCCTCCTAACAGCAAGCTTTAGGATAGGGTACTGAATTGTAACTTACTTTCGCCTAATAATGCGATTTTATCAAAGAGAGTATCTCCCACAGGGAAGCAGCTACCATCAAATGTTTGCCCTCGTTAGACTCCCCTCTGGAAGCGCTTTCACTGCAAGCTGCAGATTCCCTCCTAACAGCAAGGTTATGATAGTGTACTGAATTGTAACTTAACTGCGGCTAATAATGCGATTTTGGAAAAGAGAGTATCTCCCGCAGGGAAGCTGCTACCATCAAGTGTTTGCCCTCGTTAGACTCCCCTCTGGAAGCGCTTTCACTGCAAGCTGCAGATTCCCTCCTAACAGCAAGCTTTAGGATAGTGTACTGAATTGTATCTTACTTTCGCCTAATAAAGTGATTTTGGCAAAGAGAGTATCTCCCGCAGGGAAGCTGCTACCATCAAATGTTTGCCCTCGTTAGACTCCCCTCTGGAAGCGCTTTCACTGCAAGCTGCAGATTCCCTCCTAACAGCAAGCTTTAGGATAGGGTACTGAATTGTAACTTACTTTCGCCTAATAATGCGATTTTGGCAAAGAGAGTATCTCCCGCAGGGAAGCTGCTACCATCAAATGTTTGCCCTCATTAGACTCCCCTCTGGAAGCGCTTTCACTGCAAGCTGCAGATTCCCTCCTAACAGCAAGCTTTAGGATAGGGTACTGAATTGTAACTTACTTTCGCCTAATAATGCGATTTTGGCAAAGAGAGTATCTCCCGCAGGGAAGCTGCTACCATCAAATGTTTGCCCTCATTAGACTCCCCTCTGGAAGCGCTTTCACTGCAAGCTGCAGATTCCTTCCTAACAGCAAGCTTTAGGATAGGCTACTGAATTGTAACTTACTTTCGCCTAATAATGCGATTTTGGCAAAGAGAGTATCTCCCGCAGGGAAGCTGCTACCATCAAATGTTTGCCCTCGTTAGACTCCCCTCTGGAAGCGCTTTCACTGCAAGCTGCAGATTCCCTCCTAACAGCAAGCTTTAGGATAGGGTACTGAATTGTAAATTACTTTCGCCTAATAATGTGATTTTAGCAAAGAGACTTTCTCCCGCAGGGAAGCTGCTACCATCAAAGGCTGGCTCTCGTTAGATTCCTCTCTTGAAGCACTTTCACTGCAAGCTGCAGATTCCCTCCTAACAGCAAGCTTTAGGATAGGGTATTGAATTGTAACTTACTTTTGCCTAATAATGCGATTTTGGCAAAGAGAGTATCTCCTGCAAGGAAGCTGCTACCATCAAGTGTTGGCCCTCATTAGACTCCCCTCTGGAAGCGCTTTCACTGCAAGCTGCAGATTCCCTCCTAACAGCAAGCTTTAGGATAGTGTACTGAATTGTAACTTACTTACGCCTAATAAAGCGATTATGGGAAAGAGAGTATCTCCCGCAGGGAAGCTGCTACCATCAAATGTTTGCCCTCATTAGACTCCCCTCTGGAAGCGCTTTCACTGCAAGCTGCAGATTCCCTCCTAACAGCAAGCTTTAGGATAGGGTACTGAATTGTAACTTACTTTCGGCTAATAAGTCGTTTTTATCAAAGAGAGTATCTCCCACAGGGAAGCTGCTACCATCAAATGTTTGCCCTCGTTAGACTCCCCTCTGGAAGCGCTTTCACTGCAAGCTGCAGATTCCCTCCTAACAGCAAGCTTTAGGATAGGGTACTGAATTGTAACTTACTTTCGCCTAATAATGCGATTTTATCAAAGAGAGTATCTCCCACAGGGAAGCTGCTACCATCAAATGTTTGCCCTCGTTAGACTCCCCTCTGGAAGCGCTTTCACTGCAAGCTGCAGATTCCCTCCTAACAGCAAGGTTATGATAGGGTACTGAATTGTAACTTAACTGCGGCTAATAATGCGATTTTGGAAAAGAGAGTATCTCCCGCAGGGAAGCTGCTACCATCAAGTGTTTGCCCTCGTTAGACTCCCCTCTGGAAGCGCTTTCACTGCAAGCTGCAGATTCCCTCCTAACAGCAAGCTTTAGGATAGTGTACTGAATTGTATCTTACTTTCGCCTAATAAAGTGATTTTGGCAAAGAGAGTATCTCCCGCAGGGAAGCTGCTACCATCAAATGTTTGCCCTCGTTAGACTCCCCTCTGGAAGCGCTTTCACTGCAAGCTGCAGATTCCCTCCTAACAGCAAGCTTTAGGATAGGGTACTGAATTGTAACTTACTTTCGCCTAATAATGCGATTTTGGCAAAGAGAGTATCTCCCGCAGGGAAGCTGCTACCATCAAATGTTTGCCCTCATTAGACTCCCCTCTGGAAGCGCTTTCACTGCAAGCTGCAGATTCCCTCCTAACAGCAAGCTTTAGGATAGGGTACTGAATTGTAACTTACTTTCGCCTAATAATGCGATTTTGGCAAAGAGAGTATCTCCCGCAGGGAAGCTGCTACCATCAAATGTTTGCCCTCATTAGACTCCCCTCTGGAAGCGCTTTCACTGCAAGCTGCAGATTCCTTCCTAACAGCAAGCTTTAGGATAGGCTACTGAATTGTAACTTACTTTCGCCTAATAATGCGATTTTGGCAAAGAGAGTATCTCCCGCAGGGAAGCTGCTACCATCAAATGTTTGCCCTCGTTAGACTCCCCTCTGGAAGCGCTTTCACTGCAAGCTGCAGATTCCCTCCTAACAGCAAGCTTTAGGATAGGGTACTGAATTGTAACTTACTTTCGCCTAATAATGCGATTATAGCAAAGAGAGTATCTCCCGCAGGGAAGCTGCTACCATCAAATGTTTGCCCTCGTTAGACTCCCCTCTGGAAGCGCTTTCACTGCAAGCTGCAGATTCCCTCCTAACAGCAAGCTTTAGGATAGGGTACTGAATTGTAACTTACTTTCGCCTAATAATGCGATTTTGGCAAAGAGAGTATCTCCCGCAGGGAAGCTGCTACCATCAAATGTTTGCCCTCATTAGACTCCCCTCTGGAAGCACTTTGACTGCAAGCTGCAGATTCCCTCCTAACAGCAAGCTTTAGGATAGGGTACTGAATTGTAACTTAACTGCGGCTAAAAAGGCGATTTTGGCAAAGAGACTATCTCCCGCAGGGAAGCTGCTACCATCAAATGTTTGCCCTCATTAGACTCCCCTCTGGAAGCGCTTTCACTGCAAGCTGCAGATTCCCTCCTAACAGCAAGCTTTAGGATAGGGTACTGAATTGTAACTTACTTTCGCCTAATAATGCGATTTTGGCAAAGAGAGTATCTCCCGCAGGGAAGCTGCTACCATCAAATGTTTGCCCTCGTTAGACTCCCCTCTGGAAGCGCTTTCACTGCAAGCTGCAGATTCCCTCCTAACAGCAAGCTTTAGGATAGGGTACTGAATTGTAACTTTCTTTCGCCTAATAATGCGATTATAGCAAAGAGAGTATCTCCCGCAGGGAAGCTGCTACCATCAAATGTTTGCCCTCATTAGACTCCCCTCTGGAAGCGCTTTCACTGCAAGCTGCAGATTCCCTCCTAACAGCAAGCTTTAGGATAGGGTACTGAATTGTAACTTACTTTCGCCTAATAATGCGATTTTGGCAAAGAGAGTATCTCCCGCAGGGAAGCTGCTACCATCAAATGTTTGCCCTCATTAGACTCCCCTCTGGAAGCGCTTTCACTGCAAGCTGCAGATTCCTTCCTAACAGCAAGCTTTCGGATAGGGTACTGAATTGTAACTTACTTTCGCCTAATAATGCGATTTTGGCAAAGAGACTATAACTCGCAGGGAAGCTGCTGCCACAAAATGTTTGCCCTCATTAGACTCCCCTCTGGAAGCGCTTTCACTGCAAGCTGCAGATTCCTTCCTAACAGCAAGCTTTAGGATAGGGTACTGATTTGTAACTTACTTTCGCCTAGTAATGAGATTTTGGCAAAGAGAGTATCTCCCACAGGGAAGCTGCTACCATCAAATGTTTGCCCTCATTAGACTCCCCTCTGGAAGCGCTTTCACTGCAAGCTGCAGATTCCCTCCTAACAGCAAGCTTTAGGATAGGGTACTGAATTGTAACTTAAGTGCGGCTAATAAGGCGATTTTAGCAAAGATAATATCTCCCGCAGGGAAGCTGTTACCATCAAATGTTTGCTCTCATTAGACTCCCCTCTGGAAGCGCTTTCACTGCAAGCTGCAGATTCCTTCCTAACAGCAAGCTTTAGGATAGGGTACTGAATTGTAACTTACTTTCGCCTAATAATGCGATTTTGGCAAAGAGAGTATCTCCCGCAGGGAAGCTGCTACCATCAAATATTTGCCCTCGTTAGACTCTCCTCTGGAAGCGCTTTCACTGCAAGCTGCAGATTCCCTCCTAACAGCAAGCTTTAGGATAGGGTACTGAATTGGAACTTACTTTCGCCTAATAATGCGATTTTGGCAAAGAGATTATCTCCCGCAGGGAAGCTGCTACCATCAAATGTTTGCCCTCATTAGACTCCCCTCTGGAAGCGCTTTCACTGCAAGCTGCAGATTCCCTCCTAACAGCAAGCTTTAGGATAGGGTACTGAATTGTATCTTACTTTCGCCTAATAATGCGATTTTGGCAAAGAGACTGTCTCCCGCAGGGAACCTGTTACCATCAAACGTTTGCCCTCATTAGACTCCCCTCTGGAAGCGCTTTCACTGCAAGCTGCAGATTCCCTCCTAACAGCAAGCTTTAGGATAGGGTACTGAATTGAAACTTAACTGCGGCTCATAAGGCGATTTTGGCAAAGAGAGTATCTCCCGCAGGGAAGCTGCTACCATCAAATGTTTGCCCTCATTAGACTCCCCTCTGGAAGCGCTTTCACTGCAAGCTGCAGATTCCCTCCTAACAGCAATCTTTAGGATAGGGTACTGAATTGTAACTTACTTTCGCCTAATAATGCGATTTTGAAAAAGAGAGTATCTCCCGCAGGGAAGCTGCTACCATCAAATGTTTGCCCTCGTTAGACTCCCCTCTGGAAGCGCTTTCACTGCAAGCTGCAGATTCCCTCCTAACAGCAAGCTTTAGGATAGGGTACTGAATTGTAACTTACTTTCGCCTAAAAATGCGATTTTGGCAAAGAGAGTATCTCCCGCAGGGAAGCTGCTACCATCAAATCTTTGCCCTCATTAGACTCCCCTCTGGAAGCGCTTTCACTGCAAGCTGCAGATTCCCTCCTAACAGCAAGCTTTAGGATAGGGTACTGAATTGTATCTTAACTGCGGCTCATAAGGCGATTTTGGCAAAGAGACTATCTCCGCAGGGAAGCTGCTACCATCAAATGTTTGCCCTCATTAGACTCCCCTCTGGAAGCGCTTTCACTGCAAGCTGCAGATTCCTTCCTAACAGCAAGCTTTCGGATAGGGTACTGAATTGTAACTTACTTTCGCCTAATAATGCGATTTTGGCAAAGAGACTATTACTCGCAGGGAAGCTGCTGCCACCAAATGTTTGCCCTCATTAGACTCCCCTCTGGAAGCGCTTTCACTGCAAGCTGCAGATTCCCTCCTAACAGCAAGCTTTAGGATAGGGTACTGAATTGTAACTTACTTTCGCCTAATAATGCGATTTTGGAAAAGAGACTATAACTCGCAGGGAAGCTGCTGCCACCAAATGTTTGCCCTCATTAGAGTCCCCTCTGGAAGCGCTTTCACTGCAAGCTGCAGATTCCCTCCTAACAGCAAGCTTTAGGATAGGGTACTGAATTGTATCTTACTTTCGTCTAATAATGCGATTTTGGCAAAGAGAGTATCTCCCGCAGGGAAGCTGCTACCATCAAATGTTTGCCCTCATTAGACTCCCCTCTGGAAGCGCTTTCACTGCAAGCTGCAGATTCCTTCCTAACAGCAAGCTTTAGGATAGGGTACTGAATTGTATCTTACTTTCGCCTAATAATGCGATTTTGGCAAAGAGAGTATCTCCCGCAGGGAAGCTGCTACCATCAAATGTTTGCCCTCGTTAGACTCCCCTCTGGAAGCGCTTTCACTGCAAGCTGCAGATTCCCTCCTAACAGCAAGCTTTAGGATAGGGTCCTGAATTGTAACTTAACTACAGCTAATAAGGCGATTTTGGGAAAGAGAATATCTCCCGCAGGGAAGCTGCTACCATCAAATGTTTGCCCTCATTAGACTCCCCTCTGGAAGCGCTTTCACTGCAAGCTGCAGATTCCCTCCTAACAGCAAGCTTTAGGATAGGGTACTGAATTGTAACTTACTTTCGCCTAATAATGCGATTTTGGCAAAGAGAGTATCTCCCGCAGGGCAGCTGCTACCATCAAATGTTTGCCCTCATTAGACTCCCCTCTGGAAGCGCTTTCACTGCAAGCTGCAGATTCCCTCCGAACAGCAAGCTTTAGGATAGGGTACTGAATTGTAACTTACTTTCGCCTAATAATGCGATTATGGCAAAGAGAGTATCTCCCGCAAGGAAGCTGCTACCATCAAATGTTTGCCCTCGTTAGACTCCCCTCTGGAAGCGCTTTCACTGCAAGCTGCAGATTCCCTCCTAACAGCAAGCTTTAGGATAGGGTACTGAATTGTAACTTACTTTCGCCTAATAATGCGATTTTATCAAAGAGAGTATCTCCCACAGGGAAGCTGCTACCATCAAATGTTTGCCCTCGTTAGACTCCCCTCTGGAAGCGCTTTCACTGCAAGCTGCAGATTCCCTCCTAACAGCAAGGTTATGATAGGGTACTGAATTGTAACTTAACTGCGGCTAATAATGCGATTTTGGAAAAGAGAGTATCTCCCGCAGGGAAGCTGCTACCATCAAGTGTTTGCCCTCGTTAGACTCCCCTCTGGAAGCGCTTTCACTGCAAGCTGCAGATTCCCTCCTAACAGCAAGCTTTAGGATAGTGTACTGAATTGTATCTTACTTTCGCCTAATAAAGTGATTTTGGCAAAGAGAGTATCTCCCGCAGGGAAGCTGCTACCATCAAATGTTTGCCCTCGTTAGACTCCCCTCTGGAAGCGCTTTCACTGCAAGCTGCAGATTCCCTCCTAACAGCAAGCTTTAGGATAGGGTACTGAATTGTAACTTACTTTCGCCTAATAATGCGATTTTGGCAAAGAGAGTATCTCCCGCAGGGAAGCTGCTACCATCAAATGTTTGCCCTCATTAGACTCCCCTCTGGAAGCGCTTTCACTGCAAGCTGCAGATTCCCTCCTAACAGCAAGCTTTAGGATAGGGTACTGAATTGTAACTTACTTTCGCCTAATAATGCGATTTTGGCAAAGAGAGTATCTCCCGCAGGGAAGCTGCTACCATCAAATGTTTGCCCTCATTAGACTCCCCTCTGGAAGCGCTTTCACTGCAAGCTGCAGATTCCTTCCTAACAGCAAGCTTTAGGATAGGCTACTGAATTGTAACTTACTTTCGCCTAATAATGCGATTTTGGCAAAGAGAGTATCTCCCGCAGGGAAGCTGCTACCATCAAATGTTTGCCCTCGTTAGACTCCCCTCTGGAAGCGCTTTCACTGCAAGCTGCAGATTCCCTCCTAACAGCAAGCTTTAGGATAGGGTACTGAATTGTAACTTACTTTCGCCTAATAATGCGATTATAGCAAAGAGAGTATCTCCCGCAGGGAAGCTGCTACCATCAAATGTTTGCCCTCGTTAGACTCCCCTCTGGAAGCGCTTTCACTGCAAGCTGCAGATTCCCTCCTAACAGCAAGCTTTAGGATAGGGTACTGAATTGTAACTTACTTTCGCCTAATAATGCGATTTTGGCAAAGAGAGTATCTCCCGCAGGGAAGCTGCTACCATCAAATGTTTGCCCTCATTAGACTCCCCTCTGGAAGCACTTTGACTGCAAGCTGCAGATTCCCTCCTAACAGCAAGCTTTAGGATAGGGTACTGAATTGTAACTTAACTGCGGCTAAAAAGGCGATTTTGGCAAAGAGACTATCTCCCGCAGGGAAGCTGCTACCATCAAATGTTTGCCCTCATTAGACTCCCCTCTGGAAGCGCTTTCACTGCAAGCTGCAGATTCCCTCCTAACAGCAAGCTTTAGGATAGGGTACTGAATTGTAACTTACTTTCGCCTAATAATGCGATTTTGGCAAAGAGAGTATCTCCCGCAGGGAAGCTGCTACCATCAAATGTTTGCCCTCGTTAGACTCCCCTCTGGAAGCGCTTTCACTGCAAGCTGCAGATTCCCTCCTAACAGCAAGCTTTAGGATAGGGTACTGAATTGTAACTTTCTTTCGCCTAATAATGCGATTATAGCAAAGAGAGTATCTCCCGCAGGGAAGCTGCTACCATCAAATGTTTGCCCTCATTAGACTCCCCTCTGGAAGCGCTTTCACTGCAAGCTGCAGATTCCCTCCTAACAGCAAGCTTTAGGATAGGGTACTGAATTGTAACTTACTTTCGCCTAATAATGCGATTTTGGCAAAGAGAGTATCTCCCGCAGGGAAGCTGCTACCATCAAATGTTTGCCCTCATTAGACTCCCCTCTGGAAGCGCTTTCACTGCAAGCTGCAGATTCCTTCCTAACAGCAAGCTTTCGGATAGGGTACTGAATTGTAACTTACTTTCGCCTAATAATGCGATTTTGGCAAAGAGACTATAACTCGCAGGGAAGCTGCTGCCACAAAATGTTTGCCCTCATTAGACTCCCCTCTGGAAGCGCTTTCACTGCAAGCTGCAGATTCCTTCCTAACAGCAAGCTTTAGGATAGGGTACTGATTTGTAACTTACTTTCGCCTAGTAATGAGATTTTGGCAAAGAGAGTATCTCCCACAGGGAAGCTGCTACCATCAAATGTTTGCCCTCATTAGACTCCCCTCTGGAAGCGCTTTCACTGCAAGCTGCAGATTCCCTCCTAACAGCAAGCTTTAGGATAGGGTACTGAATTGTAACTTAAGTGCGGCTAATAAGGCGATTTTAGCAAAGATAATATCTCCCGCAGGGAAGCTGTTACCATCAAATGTTTGCTCTCATTAGACTCCCCTCTGGAAGCGCTTTCACTGCAAGCTGCAGATTCCTTCCTAACAGCAAGCTTTAGGATAGGGTACTGAATTGTAACTTACTTTCGCCTAATAATGCGATTTTGGCAAAGAGAGTATCTCCCGCAGGGAAGCTGCTACCATCAAATATTTGCCCTCGTTAGACTCTCCTCTGGAAGCGCTTTCACTGCAAGCTGCAGATTCCCTCCTAACAGCAAGCTTTAGGATAGGGTACTGAATTGGAACTTACTTTCGCCTAATAATGCGATTTTGGCAAAGAGATTATCTCCCGCAGGGAAGCTGCTACCATCAAATGTTTGCCCTCATTAGACTCCCCTCTGGAAGCGCTTTCACTGCAAGCTGCAGATTCCCTCCTAACAGCAAGCTTTAGGATAGGGTACTGAATTGTATCTTACTTTCGCCTAATAATGCGATTTTGGCAAAGAGACTGTCTCCCGCAGGGAACCTGTTACCATCAAACGTTTGCCCTCATTAGACTCCCCTCTGGAAGCGCTTTCACTGCAAGCTGCAGATTCCCTCCTAACAGCAAGCTTTAGGATAGGGTACTGAATTGAAACTTAACTGCGGCTCATAAGGCGATTTTGGCAAAGAGAGTATCTCCCGCAGGGAAGCTGCTACCATCAAATGTTTGCCCTCATTAGACTCCCCTCTGGAAGCGCTTTCACTGCAAGCTGCAGATTCCCTCCTAACAGCAATCTTTAGGATAGGGTACTGAATTGTAACTTACTTTCGCCTAATAATGCGATTTTGAAAAAGAGAGTATCTCCCGCAGGGAAGCTGCTACCATCAAATGTTTGCCCTCGTTAGACTCCCCTCTGGAAGCGCTTTCACTGCAAGCTGCAGATTCCCTCCTAACAGCAAGCTTTAGGATAGGGTACTGAATTGTAACTTACTTTCGCCTAAAAATGCGATTTTGGCAAAGAGAGTATCTCCCGCAGGGAAGCTGCTACCATCAAATCTTTGCCCTCATTAGACTCCCCTCTGGAAGCGCTTTCACTGCAAGCTGCAGATTCCCTCCTAACAGCAAGCTTTAGGATAGGGTACTGAATTGTATCTTAACTGCGGCTCATAAGGCGATTTTGGCAAAGAGACTATCTCCGCAGGGAAGCTGCTACCATCAAATGTTTGCCCTCATTAGACTCCCCTCTGGAAGCGCTTTCACTGCAAGCTGCAGATTCCTTCCTAACAGCAAGCTTTCGGATAGGGTACTGAATTGTAACTTACTTTCGCCTAATAATGCGATTTTGGCAAAGAGACTATTACTCGCAGGGAAGCTGCTGCCACCAAATGTTTGCCCTCATTAGACTCCCCTCTGGAAGCGCTTTCACTGCAAGCTGCAGATTCCCTCCTAACAGCAAGCTTTAGGATAGGGTACTGAATTGTAACTTACTTTCGCCTAATAATGCGATTTTGGAAAAGAGACTATAACTCGCAGGGAAGCTGCTGCCACCAAATGTTTGCCCTCATTAGAGTCCCCTCTGGAAGCGCTTTCACTGCAAGCTGCAGATTCCCTCCTAACAGCAAGCTTTAGGATAGGGTACTGAATTGTATCTTACTTTCGTCTAATAATGCGATTTTGGCAAAGAGAGTATCTCCCGCAGGGAAGCTGCTACCATCAAATGTTTGCCCTCATTAGACTCCCCTCTGGAAGCGCTTTCACTGCAAGCTGCAGATTCCTTCCTAACAGCAAGCTTTAGGATAGGGTACTGAATTGTATCTTACTTTCGCCTAATAATGCGATTTTGGCAAAGAGAGTATCTCCCGCAGGGAAGCTGCTACCATCAAATGTTTGCCCTCGTTAGACTCCCCTCTGGAAGCGCTTTCACTGCAAGCTGCAGATTCCCTCCTAACAGCAAGCTTTAGGATAGGGTCCTGAATTGTAACTTAACTACAGCTAATAAGGCGATTTTGGGAAAGAGAATATCTCCCGCAGGGAAGCTGCTACCATCAAATGTTTGCCCTCATTAGACTCCCCTCTGGAAGCGCTTTCACTGCAAGCTGCAGATTCCCTCCTAACAGCAAGCTTTAGGATAGGGTACTGAATTGTAACTTACTTTCGCCTAATAATGCGATTTTGGCAAAGAGAGTATCTCCCGCAGGGCAGCTGCTACCATCAAATGTTTGCCCTCATTAGACTCCCCTCTGGAAGCGCTTTCACTGCAAGCTGCAGATTCCCTCCGAACAGCAAGCTTTAGGATAGGGTACTGAATTGTAACTTACTTTCGCCTAATAATGCGATTATGGCAAAGAGAGTATCTCCCGCAAGGAAGCTGCTACCATCAAATGTTTGCCCTCATTAGACTCCCCTCTGGAAGCGCTTTCACTGCAAGCTTCAGATTCCCTCCTAACAGCAAGCTTTAGGATAAGGTACTGAATTGTAACTTACTTTCGCCTAATAATGCGATTTTGGCAAAGAGAGTATCTCCCGCAGGGAAGCTGCTACCATCAAATGTTTGCCCTCCTTAGACTCCCCTCTGGAAGCGCTTTCACTGCAAGCTGCAGATTCCCTCCTAACAGCAAGCTTTAGGATATGGTACTGAATTGTAACTTAACTGCGTCTAATAAGGCGATTATGGCAAAGAGAGTATCGCCGGCAGGGAAGCTGCTACCATCAAATGTTTGCCCTCATTAGACTCCCCTCTGGAAGCGCTTTCACTGCAAGCTGCAGATTCCCTCCTAACAGCAAGTTTATGACAGGGTACGGAATTGTAACTTACTTTCGCCTAATAAGGCGAGTTTCGAAAAGAGTATCTCCTGCAGGGAAGCTGATACTATCAAATGTTTGCCCTCGTTAGACTCCCCTCTGGAAGTGCTTTCACTGCAAGCTGCAGATTCCCTCCTAACAGCAAGCTTTAGGATAGGGTACTGAATTGTAACTTACTTTCGCCTAATAATGCGATTTTGGCAAAGAGAGTATCTCCCGCAGGGAAGCTGCTACCATCAAATGTTTGCCCTCATTAGACTCCCCTCTGGAAGCGCTTTCACTGCAAGCTGCAGATTCCCTCCTAACAGCAAGCTTTAGGATAGGGTACTGAATTGTAACTTAGTTTCGGCAAATAAGGCGATATTGGCAAAGAGAGTATCTCCCGCAGGGAAGCTGCTACAATCAAATATTTGCCCTCATTAGACTCTTCTGTGGAAGCGCTTTCACTGCAAGCTGCAGATTCCCTCCTAACAGCTAGCTTTAGGATAGGGTACTGAATTGTAACTTAACTGCGGCTAATAATACGATTTTGGAAAAGAGAGTATCTCCCGCAGGGAAGCTGCTACCATCAAATGTTTGCCCTCATTAGACTCCCCTCTGGAAGCGCTTTCACTGCAAGCTGCAGATTCCCTCCTAACAGCTAGCTTTAGGATAGGGTACTGAATTGTAACTTACTTTCGCCTAATAATGCGATTTTGGCAAAGAGACTATCTCCCGCAGGGAAGCTGCTACCATCAAATATTTGCCCTCATTAGACTCCCCTCTGGAAGCACTTTGACTGCAAGCTGCAGATTCCCTCCTAACAGCAAGCTTTAGGATAGGGTACTGAATTGTAACTTAACTGCGGCTAATAAGGCGCTTTTGGGAAAGAGAATATCTCCCGCAGGGAAGCTGCTACCATCAAATGTTTGCCCTCATTAGACTCCCCTCTGGAAGCGCTTTCACTGCAAGCTGCAGATTCCCTCCTAACAGCAAGCTTTAGGATAGGGTACTGAATTGTAACTTACTTTCGCCTAATAATGCGATTTTGGCAAAGAGAGTATCTCCCACAGGGAAGCTGCTACCATCAAATGTTTGCCCTCGTTAGACTCCCCTCTGGAAGCGCTTTCACTGCAAGCTGCAGATTCCCTCCTAACAGCAAGCTTTAGGATAGGGTACTGAATTGTAACTTAACTGCGGATAATAAGGCGATTTTGGCAAAGAGATTATCTCCCGCAGGGAAGCTGCTACCATCAAATGTTTGCCCTCGTTAGACTCCCCTCTGGAAGCGCTTTCACTGCAAGCTGCAGATTCCCTCCTAACAGCAAGCTTTAGGATAGGGTACTGAATTGTAACTTAATTTCGCCTAATAATGCGATTTTGGCAAAGAGAGTATCTCCCGCAGGGAAGCTGCTACCATCAAATGTTTGCCCTCATTAGACTCCCCTCTGGAAGCACTTTGACTGCAAGCTGCAGATTCCCTCCTAACAGCAAGCTTTAGGATAGGGTACTGAATTGTAACTTAACTGCGGCTAATAAGGCGCTTTTGGGAAAGAGAATATCTCCCGCAGGGAAGCTGCTACCATCAAATGTTTGCCCTCATTAGACTCCCCTCTGGAAGCGCTTTCACTGCAAGCTGCAGATTCCCTCCTAACAGCAAGCTTTAGGATAGGGTACTGAATTGTAACTTACTTTCGCCTAATAATGCGATTTTGGCAAAGAGAGTATCTCCCGCAAGGAAGCTGCTACCATCAAGTGTTTGCCCTCATTAGACTCCCCTCTGGAAGCGCTTTTACTGCAAGCTGCAGATTCCCTCCTAACAGCAAGCTGTAGGACACTGTACTGAACTGTAACTTACTTTCGCCTAAAAATGCGTTTTTAACAAAGAGAGTATCTCCCGCAGGGAAGCTGCTACCATCAAATGTTTGCCCTCATTAGACTCCCCTCTGGAAGCGCTTTCACTGCAAGCTGCAGATTCCCTCCTAACAGCAAGCTTTACGATAGGGTACTGAATTGTAACTTACTTTCGCCTAATAAGGCGTTTTTAGCAAAGAGAGCATCTCCCACAGGGAAGCTGCTACCATCAAATGTTTGCCCTCGTTAGACTCCCCTCTGGAAGCGCTTTCACTGCAAGCTGCAGATTCCCTCCTAACAGCAAGCTTTAGGATAGGGTACTGAATTCTAACATAACTGCGGCTAATAATGGGATTTTGGCAAAGAGAGTATCTCCCGCAGGGAAGCTGCTACCATCAAATGTTTGCCCTCATTAGACTCCCCTCTGGAAGCGCTTTGACTGCAAGCTGCAGATTCCCTCCTAACAGCAAGCTTTACGATAGGGTACTGAATTGTAACTTACTTTCGGCTAATAAGGCGTTTTTAGCAAAGAGATTATCTCCCGCAGGGAAGCTGCTACCATCAAATGTTTGCCCTCGTTAGACTCCCCTCTGGAAGCGCTTTCACTGCAAGCTGCAGATTCCCTCCTAACAGCAAGCTTTAGGATAGGGTACTGAATTCTAACATAACTGCGGCTAATAATGGGATTATGGCAAAGAGAGCATCTCCCACAGGGAAGCTGCTACCATCAAATGTTTGCCCTCATTAGACTCCCCTCTGGAAGCGCTTTCACTGCAAGCTGCAGATTCCCTCCTAACAGCTAGCTTTAGGATAGGGTACTGAATTGTAACTTACTTTCGCCTAATAATGCGATTTTGGCAAAGAGAGTATCTCCCGCAGGGAAGCTGCTACCATCAAATGTTTGCCCTCGTTAGACTCCCCTCTGGAAGCGCTTTCACTGCAAGCTGCAGATTCCCTCCTAACAGCAAGCTTTAGGATAGTGTACTGAATTGTAACTTACTTTCGCCTAATAATGCGATTTTGGAAAAGAGAGTATCTCCCGCAGGGAAGCTGCTACCATCAAATGCTGGCTCTCGTTAGATTCCTCTCTTGAAGCACTTTCACTGCAAGCTGCAGATTCCCTCCTAACAGCAAGCTTTAGGATAGGGTACTGAATTGTAACTTACTTTCGCCTAATAATGCGATTCTGGCAAAGAGAGTATCTCCCGCAAGGAAGCTGCTACCATGAAGTGTTTGCCCTCATTAGACTCCCCTCTGGAAGCGCTTTCACTGCAAGCTGCAGATTCCCTCCTAACAGCAAGTTTATGACAGGGTACGGAATTGTAACTTACTTTCGCCTAATAAGGCGAGTTTCGAAAAGAGTATCTCCTGCAGGGAAGCTGATACTATCAAATGTTTGCCCTCGTTAGACTCCCCTCTGGAAGTGCTTTCACTGCAAGCTGCAGATTCCCTCCTAACAGCAAGCTTTAGGATAGGGTACTGAATTGTAACTTACTTTCGCCTAATAATGCGATTTTGGCAAAGAGAGTATCTCCCGCAGGGAAGCTGCTACCATCAAATGTTTGCCCTCATTAGACTCCCCTCTGGAAGCGCTTTCACTGCAAGCTGCAGATTCCCTCCTAACAGCAAGCTTTAGGATAGGGTACTGAATTGTAACTTAGTTTCGGCAAATAAGGCGATATTGGCAAAGAGAGTATCTCCCGCAGGGAAGCTGCTACCATCAAATATTTGCCCTCATTAGACTCTTCTGTGGAAGCGCTTTCACTGCAAGCTGCAGATTCCCTCCTAACAGCTAGCTTTAGGATAGGGTACTGAATTGTAACTTAACTGCGGCTAATAATACGATTTTGGAAAAGAGAGTATCTCCCGCAGGGAAGCTGCTACCATCAAATGTTTGCCCTCATTAGACTCCCCTCTGGAAGCGCTTTCACTGCAAGCTGCAGATTCCCTCCTAACAGCTAGCTTTAGGATAGGGTACTGAATTGTAACTTACTTTCGCCTAATAATGCGATTTTGGCAAAGAGACTATCTCCCGCAGGGAAGCTGCTACCATCAAATATTTGCCCTCATTAGACTCCCCTCTGGAAGCACTTTGACTGCAAGCTGCAGATTCCCTCCTAACAGCAAGCTTTAGGATAGGGTACTGAATTGTAACTTAACTGCGGCTAATAAGGCGCTTTTGGGAAAGAGAATATCTCCCGCAGGGAAGCTGCTACCATCAAATGTTTGCCCTCATTAGACTCCCCTCTGGAAGCGCTTTCACTGCAAGCTGCAGATTCCCTCCTAACAGCAAGCTTTAGGATAGGGTACTGAATTGTAACTTACTTTCGCCTAATAATGCGATTTTGGCAAAGAGAGTATCTCCCACAGGGAAGCTGCTACCATCAAATGTTTGCCCTCGTTAGACTCCCCTCTGGAAGCGCTTTCACTGCAAGCTGCAGATTCCCTCCTAACAGCAAGCTTTAGGATAGGGTACTGAATTGTAACTTAACTGCGGATAATAAGGCGATTTTGGCAAAGAGATTATCTCCCGCAGGGAAGCTGCTACCATCAAATGTTTGCCCTCGTTAGACTCCCCTCTGGAAGCGCTTTCACTGCAAGCTGCAGATTCCCTCCTAACAGCAAGCTTTAGGATAGGGTACTGAATTGTAACTTAATTTCGCCTAATAATGCGATTTTGGCAAAGAGAGTATCTCCCGCAGGGAAGCTGCTACCATCAAATGTTTGCCCTCATTAGACTCCCCTCTGGAAGCACTTTGACTGCAAGCTGCAGATTCCCTCCTAACAGCAAGCTTTAGGATAGGGTACTGAATTGTAACTTAACTGCGGCTAATAAGGCGCTTTTGGGAAAGAGAATATCTCCCGCAGGGAAGCTGCTACCATCAAATGTTTGCCCTCATTAGACTCCCCTCTGGAAGCGCTTTCACTGCAAGCTGCAGATTCCCTCCTAACAGCAAGCTTTAGGATAGGGTACTGAATTGTAACTTACTTTCGCCTAATAATGCGATTTTGGCAAAGAGAGTATCTCCCGCAAGGAAGCTGCTACCATCAAGTGTTTGCCCTCATTAGACTCCCCTCTGGAAGCGCTTTTACTGCAAGCTGCAGATTCCCTCCTAACAGCAAGCTGTAGGACACTGTACTGAACTGTAACTTACTTTCGCCTAAAAATGCGTTTTTAACAAAGAGAGTATCTCCCGCAGGGAAGCTGCTACCATCAAATGTTTGCCCTCATTAGACTCCCCTCTGGAAGCGCTTTCACTGCAAGCTGCAGATTCCCTCCTAACAGCAAGCTTTACGATAGGGTACTGAATTGTAACTTACTTTCGCCTAATAAGGCGTTTTTAGCAAAGAGAGCATCTCCCACAGGGAAGCTGCTACCATCAAATGTTTGCCCTCGTTAGACTCCCCTCTGGAAGCGCTTTCACTGCAAGCTGCAGATTCCCTCCTAACAGCAAGCTTTAGGATAGGGTACTGAATTCTAACATAACTGCGGCTAATAATGGGATTTTGGCAAAGAGAGTATCTCCCGCAGGGAAGCTGCTACCATCAAATGTTTGCCCTCATTAGACTCCCCTCTGGAAGCGCTTTGACTGCAAGCTGCAGATTCCCTCCTAACAGCAAGCTTTACGATAGGGTACTGAATTGTAACTTACTTTCGGCTAATAAGGCGTTTTTAGCAAAGAGATTATCTCCCGCAGGGAAGCTGCTACCATCAAATGTTTGCCCTCGTTAGACTCCCCTCTGGAAGCGCTTTCACTGCAAGCTGCAGATTCCCTCCTAACAGCAAGCTTTAGGATAGGGTACTGAATTCTAACATAACTGCGGCTAATAATGGGATTATGGCAAAGAGAGCATCTCCCACAGGGAAGCTGCTACCATCAAATGTTTGCCCTCATTAGACTCCCCTCTGGAAGCGCTTTCACTGCAAGCTGCAGATTCCCTCCTAACAGCTAGCTTTAGGATAGGGTACTGAATTGTAACTTACTTTCGTCTAATAATGCGATTTTGGCAAAGAGAGTATCTCCCGCAGGGAAGCTGCTACCATCAAATGTTTGCCCTCGTTAGACTCCCCTCTGGAAGCGCTTTCACTGCAAGCTGCAGATTCCCTCCTAACAGCAAGCTTTAGGATAGTGTACTGAATTGTAACTTACTTTCGCCTAATAATGCGATTTTGGAAAAGAGAGTATCTCCCGCAGGGAAGCTGCTACCATCAAATGCTGGCTCTCGTTAGATTCCTCTCTTGACGCACTTTCACTGCAAGCTGCAGATTCCCTCCTAACAGCAAGCTTTAGGATAGGGTACTGAATTGTAACTTACTTTCGCCTAATAATGCGATTCTGGCAAAGAGAGTATCTCCCGCAAGGAAGCTGCTACCATGAAGTGTTTGCCCTCATTAGACTCCCCTCTGGAAGCGCTTTCACTGCAAGCTGCAGATTCCCTCCTAACAGCAAGCTTTAGGATAGGGTACTGAATTGTATCTTAACTGCAGCTAATAATGCGATTTTGGCAAAGCGAGTATCTCCCGCAGGGAAGCTGCTACCATCAAGTGTTTGCCCTCATTAGACTCCCCTCTGGAAGCGCTTTCACTGCAAGCTGCAGATTCCCTCCTAACAGCAAGCTTTAGGATAGGGTACTGAATTGTAACTTACTTTCGCCTAATAATGCGATTTTGGCAAAGAGAGTATCTCCCACAGGGAAGCTGCTACCATCAAATGTTTGCCCTCGTTAGACTCCCCTCTGGAAGCGCTTTCTCTGCAAGCTGCAGATTCCCTCCTAACAGCAAGCTTTAGGATAGGGTACTGAATTGTAACATAACTGCGGCTAATAAGGCGATATTGGAAAAGAGAGTATCTCCCGCAGGGAATCTGCTACCATCAAATGTTTGCCCTCTTTAGACTCCCCTCTGGAAGCGCTTTCACTGCAAGCTGCAGATTCCCTCCTAACAGCAAGCTTTAGCATAGGGTACTGAATTGTAACTTACTTTCTCCTAATAAGTCGTTTTTATCAAAGAGAGTATCTCCCACAGGGAAGCTGCTACCATCAAATGTTTGCCCTCGTTAGACTCCCCTCTGGAAGCGCTTTCACTGCAAGCTGCAGATTCCCTCCTAACAGCAAGCTTTAGGATAGGGTACTGAATTGAAACTTACTTTCGCCTAATAATGCGATTTTGGCAAAGAGAGTATCTCCCGCAGGGAAGCTGCTACCATCAAATGTTTGCCCTCATTAGACTCCCCTCTGGAAGCACTTTCACTGCAAGCTGCAGATTCCCTCCTAACAGCAAGCTTTAGGATAGGGTACTGAATTGTAACTTAGTTTCGGCTAATAAGGCGATATTGGCAAAGAGAATATCTCCCGCAGGGAAACTGCTACCATCAAATGTTTGCCCTCTTTAGACTCCCCTCTGGAAGCGCTTTCACTGCAAGCTGCAGATTCCCTCCTAACAGCAAGCTTTAGGATAGGGTACTGAATTGTAACTTACTTTCTCCTAATAAGTCGTTTTTATCAAGGAGAGTATCTCCCACAGGGAAGCTGCTACCATCAAATGTTTGCCCTCGTTAGACTCCCCTCTGGAAGCGCTTTCACTGCAAGCTGCAGATTCCCTCCTAACAGCAAGCTTTAGGATAGGGTACTGAATTGTAACTTACTTTCGCCTAATAATGCGATTTTGGCAAAGAGACTATCTCCCGCAGGGAAGCTGCTACCATCAAATGTTTGCCCTCATTAGACTCCCCTCTGGAAGCGCTTTTACTGCAAGCTGCAGATTCCCTCCTAACAGCAAGCTTTAGGATAGGATAATGAATTGTAACTTAACTTCGGCTAATAAGGCGATTTTGTCAAAGAGAGTATCTCCCGCAGGGAAGCTGCTACCATCAAATGTTTGCCCTCATTAGACTCCCCTCTGGAAGCGCTTTCACTGCAAGCTGCAGATTCCCTCCTAACAGCAAGCTTTAGGATAGGGTACTGAATTGTAACTTAATTTCGCCTAATAATGCGATTTTGGCAAAGAGAGTATCTCCCGCAGGGAAGCTGCTACCATCAAATGTTTGCCCTCATTAGACTCCCCTCTGGAAGCACTTTGACTGCAAGCTGCAGATTCCCTCCTAACAGCAAGCTTTAGGATAGGGTACTGAATTGTAACTTAACTGCGGCTAATAAGGCGCTTTTGGGAAAGAGAATATCTCCCGCAGGGAAGTTGCTACCATCAAATGTTTGCCCTCATTAGACTCCCCTCTGGAAGCGCTTTCACTGCAAGCTGCAGATTCCCTCCTAACAGCAAGCTTTAGGATAGTGTACTGAATTGTATCTTACTTTCGCCTAATAATGCTATTTTGGCAAAGAGAGTATCTCCCACAGGGAAGCTGCTACCATCAAATGTTTGCCCTCGTTAGACTCCCCTCTGGAAGCGCTTTCACTGCAAGCTGCAGATTCCCTCCTAACAGCAAGCTTTAGGATAGTGTACTGAATTGTAACTTAACTGCGGCTAATAAGGCGATTTTGGCAAAGAGATTATCTCCCGCAGGGAAGCTGCTACCATCAAATGTTTGCCCTCATTAGACTCCCCTCTGGAAGCGCTTTCACTGCAAGCTGCAGATTCCCTCCTAACAGCAAGCTTTAGGATAGGGTACTGAATTGTAACTTACTTTCGCCTAATAATGCGATTTTGGCAAAGAGAGTATCTCCCGCAAGGAAGCTGCTACCATCAAGTGTTTGCCCTCATTAGACTCCCCTCTGGAAGCGCTTTTACTGCAAGCTGCAGATTCCCTCCTAACAGCAAGCTGTAGGACACTGTACTGAACTGTAACTTACTTTCGCCTAAAAATGCGTTTTTAACAAAGAGAGTATCTCCCGCAGGGAAGCTGCTACCATCAAGTGTTTGCCCTCATTAGACTCCCCTCTGGAAGTGCTTTCACTGCAAGCTGCAGATTCCCTCCTAACAGCAAGCTTTAGGATAGGGTACTGAATTGTATCTTAACTGCGGCTAATAATGGGATTTTGTCAAAGAGAGTATCTCCCGCAGGGAAGCTGCTACCATCAAATGTTTGCCCTCATTAGACTCCCCTCTGGAAGCGCTTTCACTGCAAGCTGCAGATTCCCTCCTAACAGCAAGCTTTAGGATAAGGTACTGAATTGTATCTTAACTGCGTCTAATAAGGCGATTATGGCAAGGAGAGTATCTCCCGCAGGGAAGCTGCTACCATCAAATGTTTGCCCTCATTAGACTCCCCTCTGGAAGCGCTTTCACTGCAAGCTGCAGATTCCCTCCTAACAGCAAGCTTTAGGATAGGGTACTGAATTGTAACTTATCTGCGGCTAATAAGGCGATATTGGGAAAGAGAATATCTCCAGCAGGGAAGCTGCTACCATCAAATGTTTGCCCTCATTAGACTCCCCTCTGGAAGCGCTTTCACTGCAAGCTGCAGATTCCCTCCTAACAGCAAGCTTTAGCATAGGGTACTGAATTGTAACTTACTTTCGCCTAATAATGCGATATTGGCAAAGAGAATATCTCCCGCAGGGAAGCTGCTACCATCAAATATTTGCCCTCATTAGACTCTCCTCTGGAAGCGCTTTCACTGCAAGCTGCAGATTCCCTCCTAACAGCTAGCTTTAGTATAGGGTACTGAATTGTAACTTACTTTCGCCTAATAATGCGATTTTGGCAAAGAGAGTATCTCCCGCAGGGCAGCTGCTACCATCAAATGTTTGCCCTCATTAGACTCCCCTCTGGAAGCGCTTTCACTGCAAGCTGCAGATTCCCTCCTAACAGCAAGCTTTAGGAGAGGGTACTGAATTGTAACTTAACTGTGGCTAATAAGGCGCTTTTGGCAAAGAGAATATCTCCCGCAGGGAAGCTGCTACCATCAAATGTTTGCCCTCGTTAGACTCCCCTCTGGAAGCGCTTTCACTGCAAGCTGCAGATTCCCTCCTAACAGCAAGCTTTAGGATAGGGTACTGAATTGTAACTTAACTGCGGCTAATAAGGCGCTTTTGGGAAAGAGAATATCTCCCGCAGGGAAGCTGCTACCATCAAATGTTTACCCTCATTAGACTCCCCTCTGGAAGCGCTTTCACTGCAAGCTGCAGGTTCCCTCCTAACAGCAAGCTTTAGGATAGGATACTGAATTGTATCTTAACTGCGTCTAATAAGGAGATTATGGCAAAGAGAGTATCTCCCGCAGGGAAGCTGCTACCATCAAATGTTTGCCCTCGTTAGACTCCCCTCTGGAAGCGCTTTCACTGCAAGCTGCAGATTCCCTCCTAATAGCAAGCTTTAGGATAGGGTACTGAATTGTAACTTACTTTCGCCTAATAATGCGATTTTGGCAAAGAGAGTATCTCCCGCAGGGAAGCTGCTACCATCAAATGTTTGCCCTCATTAGACTCCCCTCTGGAAGCGCTTTCACTGCAAGCTGCAGATTCCCTCCTAACAGCAAGCTTTAGGATAGGGTACTGAATTGTAACTTACTTTCGCCTAATAATGTGATTTTGGCAAAGAGAGTATCTCCCGCAGTGAAGCTGCTACCATCAAATGTTTGCCCTCATTAGACTCCCCTCTGGAAGCGCTTTCACTGCAAGCTGCAGATTCCCTCCTAACAGCAAGCTTTAGGATAGTGTACTGAATTGTAACTTAACTGCGGCTAATTATGCAAAATTGGAAAAGAGATTATCTCCCGCAGGGAAGCTGCTACCATCAAATGTTTGCCCTCATTAGACTCCCCTCTGGAAGCGCTTTCACTGCAAGCTGCAGATTCCCTCCTAACAGCAAGCTTTAGGATAGGGTACTGAATTGTAACTTACTTTCGCCTAATAATGCGATTTTGGAAAAGAGACTATCTCCCGCAGGGAAGCTGCTACCATCAAATGTTTGCCCTCGTTAGACTCCCCTCTGGAAGCGCTTTCACTGCAAGCTGCAGATTCCCTCCTAGCAGCAAGCTTTAGGATAGGGTACTGAATTGTAACTTACTTTCGCCTAATAATGCAATTTTGGCAAAGAGAGTATCTCCCGCAGGGAAGCTGCTACCATCAAACGTTTGCCCTCGTTAGACTCCCCTCCGGAAGCGCTTTCACTGCAAGCTGCAGATTCCCTCCTAACAGCAAGCTTTAGGAGAGGGTACTGAATTGTAACTTACTTTCGCGTAATAATGCGATTTTGGCAAAGAGAGTATCTCCCGCAGGGAAGCTGCTACCATCAAATGTTTGCCCTCATTAGACTCCCCTCTGGAAGTGCTTTGACTGCAAGCTGCAGATTCCCTCCTAACAGCAAGCTTTAGGATAGTGTACTGAATTGAAACTTACTTTCGCATAATAATGCGATTTTGGCAAAGAGAGTATCTCCCGCAGGGAAGCTGCTACCATCAAATGTTTGCCCTCGTTAGACTCCCCTCTGGAAGCGCTTTCACTGCAAGCTGCAGATTCCCTCCTAACAGCAAGCTTTAGGATAGGGTACTGAATTGAAACTTACTTTCGCCTAATAATGCGATTATGGCAAAGGGAGTATCTCCCGCAGGGAAGCTGCTACCATCAAATGTTTGCACTCATTAGACTCCCCTCTGGAAGCGCTTTCACTGCAAGCTGCAGATTCCCTCCTAACAGCAAGCTTTAGCATAGGGTACTGAATTGTAACTTAACTGGGGCTAATAATGCGATTTTGGCAAAGAGAGTATCTCCCGCGGGGAAGCTGCTACCATCAAATATTTGCCCTCATTAGACTCCCCTCTGGAAGCGCTTTCACTGCAAGCTGCAGATTCCCTCCTAACAGCAAGCTTTAGGATAGGGTACTGAATTGTAACTTAACTGGGGCTAATAAGGCGATTTTGGCAAAGAGAGTATCTCCCGCAGGGAAGCTGCTACCATCAAATGTTTGCCCTCATTAGACTCTCCTCTGGAAGCGCTTTCACTGCAAGCTGCAGATTCCCTCCTAACAGCAAGCTTTAGGATAGGGTACTGAATTTTAACTTAACTGCGGCTAATAAGGCGCTTTTGGCAAAGAGAGTATCTCCCGCAGGGAAGCTGCTACCATCAAATGTTTGCCCTCGTTAGACTCCCCTCTGGAAGCGCTTTCACTGCAAGCTGCAGATTCCCTCCTAACAGCAAGCTTTAGCATAGGGTACTGAATTGTAACTTAACTGCGGCTAATAAGGCGATTTTGGCAAAGAGAATATCTCCCGCAGGGAAGCTGCTACCATCAAATGTTTGCCCTCATTAGACTCCCCTCTGGTAGCGCTTTCACTGCAAGCTGCAGATTCCCTCCTAACAGCAAGCTTTAGGATAGGGTCCTGAATTGTATCTTACTTTCGCCTAATAATGCGATTTTGGAAATGAGACTATCTCCCGCAGGGAAGCTGCTACCATCAAATGTTTGCCCTCGTTAGACTCCCCTCTGGAAGCGCTTTCACTGCAGGCTGCAGATTCCCTCCTAACAGCAAGCTTTAGGATAGGGTACTGAATTGTAACTTAACTGCGGCTAATTATGCAAAATTGGAAAAGAGATTATCTCCCGCGGGGAAGCTGCTACCATCAAATGTTTCCCCTCGTTAGACTCCCCTCTGGAAGCGCTTTCACTGCAAGCTGCAGATTCCCTCCTAACAGCAAGCTTTAGGATAGGGTACTGAATTGTAACTTACTTTCGCCTTATAATGCGATTTTGGAAAAGAGAGTATCTCCCGCAGGGAAGCTGCTACCATCAAATGTTTGCCCTCATTAGACTCCCCTCTGGAAGCGCTTTCACTGCAAGCTGCAGATTCCCTCCTAACAGCAAGCTTTAGGATAAGGTACTGAATTGTAACTTAACTGCGGCTAATAATGCGATTTTGGCAGAGAGAGTATCTCCCGCAGGGAAGCTGCTAACATCAAATGTTTGCCCTCATTAGACTCCCCTCTGGAAGCGCTTTCACTGCAAGCTGCAGATTCCCTCCTAACAGCAAGCTTTAGGATAAGGTACTGAATTGTAACTTAACTGCGGCTAATAAGGCGATTTTGGGAAATAGAATATCTCCCGCAGGGAAGCTGCTACCATCAAATGTTTGCCCTCATTAGACTCCCCTCTGGAAGCGATTTCACTGCAAGCTGCAGATTCCCTCCTAACAGCAAGCTTTAGGATAGGGTACTGAATTGTAACTTAATTTCGCCTAATAATGCGATTTTGGCAAAGACAGTATCGCCCGCAGGGAAGCTGCTACCATCAAACGTTTGCCCTCATTAGACTCCCCTCCGGAAGCGCTTTCACTGCAAGCTGCAGATTCCCTCCTAACAGCAAGCTTTAGGATAGGGTACTGAATTGTAACTTACTTTCGCCTAATTATGCGATTTTGGCAAAGAGAGTATCTCCCGCAGGGAAGCTGCTACCATCAAATGTTTGCCCTCATTAGACTCCCCTCTGGAAGCGCTTTCACTGCAAGCTGCAGATTCCCTCCTAACAGCAAGCTTTAGGATAGGGTACTGAATTGAAACTTACTTTCGCATAATAATGCGATTTTGGCAAAGAGAGTATCTCCCGCAGGGAAGCTGCTACCATCAAATGTTTGCCCTCGTTAGACTCCCCTCTGGAAGCGCTTTCACTGCAAGCTGCAGATTCCCTCCTAACAGCAAGCTTTAGGATAGGGTCCTGAATTGTAACTTACTTTCGCCTAATAATGCGATTTTGGCAAAGAGAGTATCTCCCTCAGGGAAGCTGCTACCATCAAATGTTTGCCCTCGTTAGACTCCCCTCTGGAAGCGCTTTCACTGCAAGCTGCAGATTCCCTCCTAACACCAAGCTTTAGGATAGAGTACTGAATTGTAACTTACTTTCGCCTAATAATGCGATTTTGGCAAAGAGAGTATCTCCCGCAGGGAAGCTGCTACCATCAAATGTTTGCCCTCATTAGACTCCCCTCTGGAAGCGCTTTCACTGCAAGCTGCAGATTCCCTCCTAACAGCAAGCTTTAGGATAGGGTACTGAATTGTAACTTATCTGCGGCTAATAAGGCGATATTGGGAAAGAGAATATCTCCAGCAGGGAAGCTGCTACCATCAAATGTTTGCCCTCATTAGACTCCCCTCTGGAAGCGCTTTCACTGCAAGCTGCAGATTCCCTCCTAACAGCAAGCTTTAGCATAGGGTACTGAATTGTAACTTACTTTCGCCTAATAATGCGATTTTGGAAAAGAGACTATCTCCCGCAGGGAAGCTGCTACCATCAAATGTTTGCCCTCGTTAGACTCCCCTCTGGAAGCGCTTTCACTGCAGGCTGCAGATTCCCTCCTAACAGCAAGCTTTAGGATAGGGTACTGAATTGTAACTTAACTGCGGCTAATTATGCAAAATTGGAAAAGAGATTATCTCCCGCGGGGAAGCTGCTACCATCAAATGTTTCCCCTCGTTAGACTCCCCTCTGGAAGCGCTTTCACTGCAAGCTGCAGATTCCCTCCTAACAGCAAGCTTTAGGATAGGGTACTGAATTGTAACTTACTTTCGCCTTATAATGCGATTTTGGAAAAGAGAGTATCTCCCGCAGGGAAGCTGCTACCATCAAATGTTTGCCCTCATTAGACTCCCCTCTGGAAGCGCTTTCACTGCAAGCTGCAGATTCCCTCATAACAGCAAGCTTTAGGATAAGGTACTGAATTGTAACTTAACTGCGGCTAATAATGCGATTTTGGCAGAGAGAGTATCTCCCGCAGGGAAGCTGCTAACATCAAATGTTTGCCCTCATTAGACTCCCCTCTGGAAGCGCTTTCACTGCAAGCTGCAGATTCCCTCCTAACAGCAAGCTTTAGGATAAGGTACTGAATTGTAACTTAACTGCGGCTAATAAGGCGATTTTGGGAAATAGAATATCTCCCGCAGGGAAGCTGCTACCATCAAATGTTTGCCCTCATTAGACTCCCCTCTGGAAGCGATTTCACTGCAAGCTGCAGATTCCCTCCTAACAGCAAGCTTTAGGATAGGGTACTGAATTGTAACTTAATTTCGCCTAATAATGCGATTATGGCAAAGACAGTATCGCCCGCACGGAAGCTGCTACCATCAAACGTTTGCCCTCATTAGACTCCCCTCCGGAAGCGCTTTCACTGCAAGCTGCAGATTCCCTCCTAACAGCAAGCTTTAGGATAGGGTACTGAATTGTAACTTACTTTCGCCTAATTATGCGATTTTGGCAAAGAGAGTATCTCCCGCAGGGAAGCTGCTACCATCAAATGTTTGCCCTCATTAGACTCCCCTCTGGAAGCGCTTTCACTGCAAGCTGCAGATTCCCTCCTAACAGCAAGCTTTAGGATAGGGTACTGAATTGAAACTTACTTTCGCATAATAATGCGATTTTGGCAAAGAGAGTATCTCCCGCAGGGAAGCTGCTACCATCAAATGTTTGCCCTCGTTAGACTCCCCTCTGGAAGCGCTTTCACTGCAAGCTGCAGATTCCCTCCTAACAGCAAGCTTTAGGATAGGGTACTGAATTGTAACTTACTTTCGCCTAATAATGCGATTTTGGCAAAGAGAGTATCTCCCACAGGGAAGCTGCTACCATCAAATGTTTGCCCTCGTTAGACTCCCCTCTGGAAGCGCTTTCACTGCAAGCTGCAGATTCCCTCCTAACAGCAAGCTTTAGGATAGAGTACTGAATTGTAACTTACTTTCGCCTAATAATGCGATTTTGGCAAAGAGAGTATCTCCCGCAGGGAAGCTGCTACCATCAAATGTTTGCCCTCATTAGACTCCCCTCTGGAAGCGCTTTCACTGCAAGCTGCAGATTCCCTCCTAACAGCAAGCTTTAGGATAGGGTACTGAATTGTAACTTACTTTCGCCTAATAATGCGATTTTGGCAAAGAGAGTATCTCCCGCAGGGCAGCTGCTACCATCAAATGTTTGCCCTCATTAGACTCCCCTCTGGAAGCGCTTTCACTGCAAGCTGCAGATTCCCTCCTAACAGCAAGCTTTAGGATAGGGTACTGAATTGTAACTTAACTGTGGCTAATAAGGCGCTTTTGGCAAAGAGAATATCTCCCGCAGGGAAGCTGCTACCATCAAATGTTTGCCCTCGTTAGACTCCCCTCTGGAAGCGCTTTCACTGCAAGCTGCAGATTCCCTCCTAACAGCAAGCTTTAGCATAGGGTACTGAATTGTAACTTAACTGCGGCTAATAAGGCGCTTTTGGGAAAGAGAATATCTCCCGCAGGGAAGCTGCTACCATCAAATGTTTACCCTCATTAGACTCCCCTCTGGAAGCGCTTTCACGGCAAGCTGCAGATTCCCTCCTAACAGCAAGCTTTAGGATAGGATACTGAATTGTATCTTAACTGCGTCTAATAAGGAGATTATGGCAAAGAGAGTATCTCCCGCAGGGAAGCTGCTACCATCAAATGTTTGCCCTCGTTAGACTCCCCTCTGGAAGCGCTTTCACTGCAAGCTGCAGATTCCCTCCTAATAGCAAGCTTTAGGATAGGGTACTGAATTGTAACTTACTTTCGCCTAATAATGCGATTTTGGCAAAGAGAGTATCTCCCGCAGGGAAGCTGCTACCATCAAATGTTTGCCCTCGTTAGACTCCCCTCTGGAAGCGCTTTCACTGCAAGCTGCAGATTCCCTCCTAACAGCAAGCTTTAGGATAGAGTGCTGAATTGTAACTTACTTTCGCCTAATAATGCGATTTTGGCAAAGAGAGTATCTCCCGCAGGGAAGCTGCTACCATCAAATGTTTGCCCTCATTAGACTCCCCTCTGGAAGCGCTTTCACTGCAAGCTGCAGATTCCCTCCTAACAGCAAGGTTTAGGATAGTGTACTGAATTGTAACTTAACTGCGGCTAATTATGCAAAATTGGAAAAGAGATTATCTCCCGCAGGGAAGCTGCTACCATCAAACGTTTGCCCTCATTAGACTCCCCTCTGGAAGCGCTTTCACTGCAAGCTGCAGATTCCCTCCTAACAGCAAGCTTTAGGATAGGGTACTGAATTGTAACTTACTTTCGCCTAATAATGCGATTTTGGAAAAGAGACTATCTCCCGCAGGGAAGCTGCTACCATCAAATGTTTGCCCTCGTTAGACTCCCCTCTGGAAGCGCTTTCACTGCAAGCTGCAGATTCCCTCCTAGCAGCAAGCTTTAGGATAGGGTACTGAATTGTATCTTACTTTCGCATAATAATGCAATTTTGGCAAAGAGAGTATCTCCCGCAGGGAAGCTGCTACCATCAAACGTTTGCCCTCGTTAGACTCCCCTCCGGAAGCGCTTTCACTGCAAGCTGCAGATTCCCTCCTAACAGCAAGCTTTAGGAGAGGGTACTGAATTGTTACTTACTTTCGCGTAATAATGCGATTTTGGCAAAGAGAGTATCTCCCGCAGGGAAGCTGCTACCATCAAATGTTTGCCCTCATTAGACTCCCCTCTGGAAGCGCTTTGACTGCAAGCTGCAGATTCCCTCCTAACAGCAAGCTTTAGGATAGTGTACTGAATTGAAACTTACTTTCGCCTAATAATGCGATTTTGGCAAAGAGAGTATCTCCCGCAGGGAAGCTGCTACCATCAAATGTTTGCCCTCGTTAGACTCCCCTCTGGAAGCGCTTTCACTGCAAGCTGCAGATTCCCTCCTAACAGCAAGCTTTAGGATAGGGTACTGAATTGAAACTTACTTTCGCCTAATAATGCGATTATGGCAAAGGGAGTATCTCCCGCAGGGAAGCTGCTACCATCAAATGTTTGCACTCATTAGACTCCCGTCTGGAATCGCTTTCACTGCAAGCTGCAGATTCCCTCCTAACAGCAAGCTTTAGCATAGGGTACTGAATTGTAACTTAACTGGGGCTAATAATGCGATTTTGGCAAAGAGAGTATCTCCCGCGGGGAAGCTGCTACCATCAAATATTTGCCCTCATTAGACTCCCCTCTGGAAGCGCTTTCACTGCAAGCTGCAGATTCCCTCCTAACAGCAAGCTTTAGGATAGGGTACTGAATTGTAACTTACTTTCGCCTAATAATGCGATTTTGGCAAAGAGAGTATCTCCCGCAGGGAAGCTGCTACCATCAAATGTTTGCCCTCATTAGACTCTCCTCTGGAAGCGCTTTCACTGCAAGCTGCAGATTCCCTCCTAACAGCAAGCTTTAGGATAGGGTACTGAATTGTAACTTTACTGGGGCTAATAAGGCGATTTTGGCAAAGAGAGTATCTCCCGCAGGGAAGCTGCTACCATCAAATGTTTGCCCTCATTAGACTCCCCTCTGGAAGCGCTTTCACTGCAAGCTGCAGATTCCCTCCTAACAGCAAGCTTTAGGATAGGGTACTGAATTTTAACTTAACTGCGGCTAATAAGGCGCTTTTGGCAAAGAGAGTATCTCCCGCAGGGAAGCTGCTACCATCAAATGTTTGCCCTCGTTAGACTCCCCTCTGGAAGCGCTTTCACTGCAAGCTGCAGATTCCCTCCTAACAGCAAGCTTTAGCATAGGGTACTGAATTGTAACTTAACTGCGGCTAATAAGGCGATTTTGGCAAAGAGAATATCTCCCGCAGGGAAGCTGCTACCATCAAATGTTTGCCCTCATTAGACTCCCCTCTGGAAGCGCTTTCACTGCAAGCTGCAGATTCCCTCCTAACAGCAAGCTTTAGGATAGGGTCCTGAATTGTATCTTACTTTCGCCTAATAATGCGATTTTGGAAAAGAGACTATCTCCCGCAGGGAAGCTGCTACCATCAAATGTTTGCCCTCGTTAGACTCCCCTCTGGAAGCGCTTTCACTGCAGGCTGCAGATTCCCTCCTAACAGCAAGCTTTAGGATAGGGTACTGAATTGTAACTTAACTGCGGCTAATTATGCAAAATTGGAAAAGAGATTATCTCCCGCGGGGAAGCTGCTACCATCAAATGTTTCCCCTCGTTAGACTCCCCTCTGGAAGCGCTTTCACTGCAAGCTGCAGATTCCCTCCTAACAGCAAGCTTTAGGATAGGGTACTGAATTGTAACTTACTTTCCCCTAATAATGCGATTTTGGCAAAGAGACTATCTCCCGCAGGGAAGCTGCTACCATCAAATGTTTGCCCTCGTTAGACTCCCCTCTGGAAGCGCTTTCACTGCAAGCTGCAGATTCCCTCCTAACAGCAAGCTTTAGGATAGGGTACTGAATTGTAACTTACTTTCGCCTTATAATGCGATTTTGGAAAAGAGAGTATCTCCCGCAGGGAAGCTGCTACCATCAAATGTTTGCCCTCATTAGACTCCCCTCTGGAAGCGCTTTCACTGCAAGCTGCAGATTCCCTCCTAACAGCAAGCTTTAGGATAAGGTACTGAATTGTAACTTAACTGCGGCTAATAATGCGATTTTGGCAGAGAGAGTATCTCCCGCAGGGAAGCTGCTAACATCAAATGTTTGCCCTCATTAGACTCCCCTCTGGAAGCGCTTTCACTGCAAGCTGCAGATTCCCTCCTAACAGCAAGCTTTAGGATAAGGTACTGAATTGTAACTTAACTGCGGCTAATAAGGCGATTTTGG